>NC_074725.1:28155722-28275722 GCF_947242115.1 Biomphalaria glabrata | reverse complement strand
AATATAGATTACTTACAGTCTTATACTACAGCGAGTTGGAAATGGGGCGCTGAAAGACCTCGCTGTCCTTGCACCCCTGCTACCTGGCACCTTCGTATCCCACTGATTTTAACTCTCAAGTTTATTTAAGCACTTAAATATAAAAATAGGGGAAAAGAAGAGAAAGCGATAGGAACAAATGTTGAAGCAATATAATGGAACCTAAAGAGATAAGCGATAAAACCCCATTGAAGCTGCTGCCTAGATCCAAACAGTGGAAAATCTGACTAACATCAGCTGCCCAGTAAAAGTAAAACTGTATTCTTCCCTAGCAGTCTCTGTACTCCCATATGGTTGTGAAAGTTGTGGACACTGAACGCTGAGGCTGAAAGAAGATTCCAAGGCTTTGAGAGTAAATGTTACAGAAAATGTTGGGTATCAGATACCAGGAAAAGAAGACAAATGAGTTTGTACTGTTACGATACAGCACTCTGGCTTGCAAAAAAAAAAAAAAAAGAGAGAAACTTCTTAATACTGTGAAGACACGAAAGCTGAGCTGGCTTGGTCTTCATGTATGGTAGAACTCACGATCAAAAATCATTCTTCGGGGTACAGTGGAGGACGACAAAAGGGTCGTTCCAAGAATAACTGGCTGGACAACATGAAAGAATGGACCAGCTTCTCTCTTGATATCCTGCTAATGAACAGCTGCTGACCTCGAAAAATAGTTACGTCAACTGTCACAGCGCCCCCTAGGAGTAAAGTCAATGAGCAGACGATGAAAGAACAAAAAATAAAGAAAAAGAACATAAAGAGATTGAAAGAGATTTTGAATTAGACAAAATAAAAGAAGCAAAGGACGCCATATTGAAAGATTATTGGAGGTTTCCTTACAAGGGAGGGGGAATCTATAAATAGCTAGTTTGTGTGTGTGTGTGTATATCCAGTGTACAAGATAAAGAAAGTGTTCATATGGTATGTTCTTTTAAAAAAAGTATAAGATTTATTTCCCACATTTAAACCCAGCTAAATCGCTAAATCAAATTTTCTAAACTCTTCCATTTCTACCACAAGACAATTTCAATATAAAGGAGGCAGTAGACTTTCATGCTACGACTTCAAACTTATTTTAAAACAAATGACTTACAAGAGCGAATAAAAAAGATTCGATATGGTGATTAACAGCCACGCATATTGTGAAAATTGTAGCTTAATTTTTGTGTTAAAGTTGGCAACAATGATGTTTAATTTAGCGTGCGTAACTTTTTTTTTTTTGCTCATCGCGAAAAATCTCCAAATGTTACCAACAAAAAACTAAAAATTACTTTGTGCTAAAAAGAAAGAACTTTGATGCTACAATACTTAAAAGCGCAACAAAAAATATTATATGGTTTTGAATATACACGAGGGCGCGGTGGCTGACTGGTTAAGAGCCTGGCTTCCGAACCTGGGGTCCTGGGTTCCAATCTTAGTGAAGACTGGGATTTTGAATTTCGGGATTTTGGGGCACCCCTGAGTCCACCCAACTCTAATGGGTACCTGATTATAGCTGTGGAAAGTAAAGGTTGTGAGTCGTTGTGCTGGCCACATGACACCTTGCTCGTTAAGCGTTGGCCGAAGAAACAGAGTAACATCGTCTGCCCCATAGATCGCAAGGTCTGAAAGGGGAACTTTACTTTTTTACTTTAATTTGGATGTACATAGCTTGTTTTACTTCCCTTATTGTGTAGACCAGGGACATCAAAGACCCTATTTATAAACATCTCCGGAGCCAAGTCAATTAAACAGAAAAACAAAAGGTTACCTCTTTTTTAACATTTCAAATGACCCCCAACAAATTTGCATATGTCAAGTGATTTCTATTTATAAATACAACTTGCTTTGGTCTAGCATATTCTGATTTATACACTATGACAAGCGAACAGAATGACAGATAGTCTATTTTTAAATTGGTTATCTAAAAGAACTTGACGAAATATGACTAGTAGTAGTGCAGTAGATTTATCTAATCCAACGTAAAAGTGTAACAACTTACTCAATGTACAAATATAATCCATTAATGAAAGAAGTAATGTCCGAGAGTCAGCAGCTAGGTTTTAGGTCAAAACCTAAAGGCATCCAAGGATTGGGTCAGCGATGTCTAGTTTATTAGAGTCATGATTGAGTTGATAGACAACAACGATACCCGTGGCGCACACATCTAAACCTAGTTCCAATTGAGGGAGTGGAACACCGCCATTCATCTCACAGTTGCCATGCTCTATTCCCCCAGAAACGTACTCTCAAAGATTTGGTGTGGGGGGAGGGGAGCTACGTGCGAGGCGATCAAGTGTTAGCTCACGAGCAAGTGTGGGGGAGGGGGGGGGGAGAGACGAGGGCCAAGGACTGTGGATAGAGAGATCTCGTGTGTGCTCACCCATAGCGATATTTTCAACCTGTTGATATTTATATTTTACTGTCTTGATGAGATCTCTCTCTCTCTCTCTCTCTCTCACTCTTAGTTTATATTTATATCTATACGTATATCTATCTATATCTCTCTTTATCTCTCTATCTCTATCTCTCTATCTACCTACCTACCTACCCACCTATCTCTCTACCTACCTACCTACCTACATGCTTGCCTGTCTGTATGCTTATCTACATTCCTATCTATCTATCTATCTATCTATCTATCTATCTATCTATCTATCTATCTATCTATCTATCTATCTATCTATCTATCTATCTATCTATCTATCTATATTTATCTATCTATCTGTCTGTCTGTCTATATATATTGAGAGGTGGGGGGGGGCCTAGAGAGAGAGAGAGAGAGAGAGAAAGAGAAAGAGAGAGAGAGAGAAAGAGAGAGCGCAAGAGATTTTGTATCTAAAAACGAAGAGAGAAGGAGCGAGAGCACCATAAGGGAATTAGAAACACAGACGGAGAGTGTGTGTATGTGTGTGTGTGAGAGAGAGAGAGAGGGGGAGAAGGAAAGCATTAAAAGAAAGAGAACAGAGCAAATGGAAGTGAGGGAAAAAAAGTCCTAAGTCAACAGAGAGGAGAATAAGTGTGAGAATGTCAATCATGGAATAAGTCTTATCAACGTAATGATCTTTAATTTTAAAAGGAGCTCCCGAAACATATAAAAAAAAAAGCTTTTAAAATTAACTCTTTTACTTCGTACCATGCACCCTGAAGAAGTCTTTTGTCTAGCCCTCAGTGGCGTAGCTAGCAATTTGCCATCATTTGGGGGCCTGAGGGGCTTGACCTCTTTAGGGGGCCCCTGCATTTTGACTTTCGACATCATAATAATGGCGTAATATTTTATATTTAATGTAAAAAAGGTCCAGGCATAGGGGGATTTTCGAATTCCCCACGATCACTCCACCATAGCTACGCCACTGCTAGCCCTTTATAAATATATTGACTTTGTGGTTTTGAGGTTCAAACCCTTGAGTCAAGTCCAAAACAAATGAAATTCTTAATAGGACAACCAGTGGTGGATTTGAGTAGGTAAATAGATTGCTTGTGTTGGATTGTGTGTGTGTTGAGCTACAATGTAAATACACTTTTTTTAATATAATGTAAAAAGTAAAGCAAAAAGAGACGAGCCTTTTTTCAGACCTTACGATCTCTAGGGCAGATAATATTAAGGCCATCTGTTTCTTCTTTGACCTACGGTTAACGAGCAGGGTGTCATGTGACCAGCACAACGACCAACCACTTTTACTTTCCCCCAACTAAAGTCAGGCACCCATTAGAGCTGGGTGGACTCGGAGGCGCACTAAAAAATCCCCAAATTCAAAATTTAAGTTTACTCCGAGATTTGAACCCAGGACCCCAGGTTCGGAAGGGGCTTCACCAGTCAACCACCTACTTGCCCCAATCTAATTTAAAAGTACGCGCCATTTTTTGTAAAGAAAGAAATAGAAAACCGTTACGGTACGATTAGGAATTAATTATTTGTTTCGGGAATAGGGGAAAGTTTTTACTTAGTGACGATGACGTGATAGATCTCTAAAAAGTAAGAACGGAATAGGAGTCGAGATAAACAAGACGCTTACATAACAACGTAGAAATTAGAAGCATTTTTTAAACGGCTAGAAGTAGGTGACATTCTACAGTTCCCTTCATGATTATTAAACGTGTTTGATGTTCAACACCAGAGTCGACTACCTCTATTGATTGTTCGGCCTTTCGCCGGTGTTATCAGTTCCAGCATATTACGTTCAGTGTTACCTCCATTTAGGTTGGTATTCGACACCGTGGAAGCGCTTTAACAAAACGTATACATTTATTACCATTTCCATCATTTTATTATATACAATATACACATTTTGTTACAAAAATATATGTATTGTTTAAAAAAATAAAAATAATAGAACTTGAAGACTTGGCGGTCCCTGTATGAGGGAAGACATGGCTTCAATTCATCCCTGATGACAACAATGACACCATCCATCAAACACTGGAATGCAGTGATGCTAAAACTACGACCCGCGAACGACATCCGGCTCTTAACTCGGTGTTTTCGGGCCCTATTAGATGAATAATGAAATCGCAGACGCTCAAATCCATTGGTCTCGGCAATTTTTTTTCCGCGTGACACTTAACAAGAATGTCGGGAAATTGAAATGGTCCTCAGCCCGGGAAAAAAAAAAGGACACCGCTGCGGCAATGCATACACAGTTTTAGATAACATTAACCCTTTTTAGACGAACAGGGCTAAATCTGCATAACTGTATATTAACCCTATGAGACCGGTTAGCTTGCCCACCCATGGTATCTATTCGAGTTCCCACACCGTGCGGACGTGTGTGAGTTTACACAAGCCTCGATCTGAGATAACAATGATACGTCATGCCCATTTATCTGATAGTTCAGGAGCAAACAAAAATCTGGCACTTCAGGCTCTCCCCCCTCCCCCCTCTTTCTTTCTAAAAACAAATTCATTTGTTTGACATCACTAACACAGTACAGATATACGCAACGAAAGGGAAGTTTCAGGAGATACAGAGTCACTAAAAACGAAAGAAAAAGAAGCAAATTTGAGGAATCAGATTTCAGATAACGTATTCATGGCGCCATTAAAATACCGATAATGATATAACAATGGTAAACAATGTCAAGGACACCAAAAAGTTCAAAGCTGCCAACTAAATAAAAGTTAGAAAATGGAAGCGCTTAGCAAAATGTAATTATGCACTGCTAAAAGTTGACAGAATTAATCATAGGCAGTTGTTGTTTTTTTTCATATAGGCATAGTAAAGGGGAAACCAAAAAATATATATATATATTTAAAAGAAATATACTAGGAGAGGGCCGGCCTTAGATTATTGGAGTCCCTAGGCGGAATGAATTTGGTGGCCCAAAATGAAAAAAAAACAATAAATAAATAGCGAAAAAATACTATTTCGCAATTTATTTAAAACCTAGTGTATTCAAACAATAATATTATATAAGATAAGATAAGATAATAACACCATGCACAAGTTTTGCTATTTCTTCTCTAAAACAATTAATTGGAGTCTAGGCCCCCACTTTTTCATAGATGGCTGCCAAGTGTGCTAAAGCGTAAGGCCGGCCCTGACTAGGAGAAGAAAACCAACCAGTTTTTGTCTTGCTAAATGTTCACAATGACCTGTTAACTATTGTAAAAATAAAAAGCGCAAACTAAAACTCTATGGCCATATTACAAGGTCTTCGGGGGCTCGCAAAGACCTTCCTTCAGAGAACCAAGAAAAAGAAGAAGCAGCAGACAAAAAAAGCGATGAGCCCCTAAGACAACATAAAAGAATGAACGGGCCTGCCATTGAAAGATGCTCTATCCAAGGCATAAGACAGAGAGGAATGGTGAAATACGATCGACAAATCATGTGTGGTGCCCCAACGGTCCAACAGACTAAGGGATAGGTGAAGTTGAAAGTTCTAAATTTTTTGAAGAATGAGCTGAAAACATGTAGGTACTCTAAAGCACCGGAAACTATGTGCTATGAAATGTGTGTGCGTGCGTGTCTATTGGTTGATGAAATTTTTAGGAGGATTGGTGGCTTGTGAATGCATATGAAAGTTGCTGATGATTAGAGTTTAAATGTGCAGCTTGTGGGACGATGGAATGGCGAGAACAAGTAGATTTAAAATGATTTGAAATTTAGTTTTCACTTATTTGAATATCTTGAAATTGTGTTGCTATATATTTTCTATATTGAGACTGAATGCTGTAAATATTTGTTAATAAAAAAAAAGAGTTTTGGTTAGTAAAATATCAAATTAATTAAAACGTCTACAAGGGTAGCTGTCTGGATTTACATAACAACATCACATGCCCTATCAATAGTATCAACACAGGTATTGTCAACACTGACCCTATCAACACAGGCCATATCAAAACAAGCCTTATCAACACTGGTCCTATCAACCCAGGCCTTATCAGCACCATCCCTACCAACACTGGTTACATCAACAAATAGGCCCTATCAACACAGGCCTTATCAACACAGACCTGATCAACACAGATCCTATCATCACAAGCTAAATCAACCGCATCCCTACCAACACAGGCCTTATAAACACTGGTCATATCAACACCGACGCTAGCAACACAGGCCTTAACAACATATAGGCCCTATACACCCAGGCCTTAACAATTGGCTCTATCAACACAGGCCTGATCAGCACATATCATATATATCATCACAGGCCCTATCAACACTGTGATATTTCAGATACACTTTTTAACATGCTTCATTGACTGCCTGCAATGGACAGACTGTCACAGACTGGTTATTGAACGCAGATAGATGACACAGACTAGTGGGAAGAGGGGGGGGGGGGGGGGAGGAGAAAGTCTAGCCAGAGAAGTCGGGATATTTGATCAAAAATAAGACATGATCATAGAATCCTTGCCCCTAAGCTAAGTAAAGCATGTTGATCGATAAGGCAGCTTCCCATTGTGTGAAATGAATGCACGAGAGAGAGAGAGAGAGAGAGAGACAGACAGACAGAGAGAGGAAGAAAGACTGTGAAGAGCATTATGGACATTGGAATTTGATGCTTTTTTGTGTTACTTTGTAAACAGTAACTGTAAATCTATACGGATAAAAATCGTAAGGGTTGATCATGATATCTATACTAACCATTTGGGACTGTCTCGTCCGTTCAAATGAATTGATAAAAGTTTTCATCTCTGGTCGCTTTCGAACATTTTTATTCTGCCATTTTAATATAATTTAAATTAAAGAATAGTCTAATGCTAGTCAAACAATCAGAACATTTAAATTAATTTGTTTCTAACAAACGGACAAACCGATATTTTAATTTTAATAGTGAATAAAGAGCTCAAATGCACTGAAAATCAAAAAGTTTAAAACATTGTATAAATGCAAGAAGAACAAAAAAAAAAAAAAAGGTTCCTGAAAATATCCATTGAAATATAAATCTACGCTTGCGGAAGATGAAACTTTTATTCGCTAATGGCTCGGTTATGTCCCCTTTTCATCGCCTGCTTCTCGCTTTAAAAGTCAGCTAGTTAGGCGAACTGTCACAGCACCTCTACGAAGTAAGTTAAGGGAATGAATGTAAATATAATAAAGTCAAAATGACGCCCGAGCTGGCCAATTATGGGCAGCGTCTTGACTACTGCCTTAGATTTTAGATCCAACTTCATGCAAGTCAGACAGAAATATTGACAATTATTCCTCTTCCTTCAGTGATAAATCTAGATCTACAACCAGCATGGAAACATTTCTCTATACAATTAATCATGTTTAATTGTGTTTGTTTGAAAATCATTATTATATTTGTTTTGAAACAGAACAGATCATCATTCTCTTTGTTTCGACAAATCTGAGACGCTAAAAATAGAAAAAAAAACACTAAAATTCTGCTCTGTATTTTCAAATCATCATTCTCTTTGTTCTATCAAGATGTTTATTTCTGCTAAAACAATTATTCTTATTCTCGTTGTTCTGAAAACATGATTTTTTTTGGTTCTGAAAAAAAAAAAATTTCTCCTTTAGCCTGACATTTTGTTTTTATTGGTTGCATGTAGCAAAGATACTTTCAAGATCTTCAGATAAAACCTATATTTTAAACACTTACATGCACTGGTCGCCCCTAACGCCCCCCCCCCCAAAAAAAAAAAAGTAGAGTGACCATGAAGTCAAGGTAAAGCATGGACGTTATAGCTCAGACCTTTGTAATTGTAACCTTAGTCTGGGTGTATCTCTTGTCTGTCAGAGTGGAGTTAGAATCTTCTGACATCGCAAATAAATCTTAAATACAGAGCTGTCATAAAGAGGGCCTTTTCATCAGTAGCGTATTTAGACCTGAAAAGGCCCAATGGTATTTGAGATATGGGGCCTTTTGTAATTCCAGGGCTAAATATTTTTTTGGGGCCCTAACGTCTATGCAAGCTATAGTTTGTATTGCCTATCTGTCCCTGTTTTTTATCTTATCTTATATAATACAGACTTTACTTCAAAAAAGAAGATGATTACGTCCTACATGTCATGCATTCAGTCATGCATATTAACCAATGACTTAAATTCAGCCAAGTCACTGGTTTTCCTGGCTAGCTCAGGCAACCCATTCCATGCTCTAATAGCACTAGGGAAGAAGGACTATTTGTACAAATTTGTCCTAGCATATGGGATGAGGAATGTGCCTTTGTGTCTTTCTGAGTATTTTATTAAATTTTGTTTTTGTATTTGAAGATTATGGTTCAGTGTTTTATGTATGATTGCTACTTTACTTTTGAGTCTTCTGTCCTGAAGGCTTTCTAAATTTAGTGATTTTACTAAAGGTGTTACTCTAGTCCAATGTGAAAATTCGTTTGTTATGAATCTCAATGCTTCTTATAGTGACAGTTCTACTGACATCAACAATTAAACACTAGAAATAATTGACAACAAGGTGGAATTTTATTTCAAGACATTGGTACATTTTATATTACACGTGTATGTATATGTGTGTTTATGTTTTTTTGTGTGAGCAAAAGTAATGTGTGTGTATCAGTTTGTGTGTGCGTGTTTCCCAGCTCCAAACATCTGTAACATAATAACAAAACTGAAACATTTGTTTGCAAGGGGGTTAAAGGTTATACCATTCAAATAACAAGATTGTACCAGAAACAAATGAAAGAAAAAACTGACAATCTTTTCCTACTGTAGAACAAAGATTAGAAAAAAAATATGTATACAAATATTTAAAAAATGAATCAGGAAATAAACGTAGATATTTTAATTCATACAAAAAAATGATCCTCTATTATTACACATTATTTACATTCATTTTACTAGATTTATTTTATTTGTTAAATTAGGCAATTTTGAAAATGAATTATAAAATGAAAAAATAAAGATTAGATTCAAATGGCTCAAAGTTGATGCAAATGTGTTTTAGGTAACTATATCACTATCATTAAAGTATATTTTAAAATTATGCTAATTTAAAACAATTTTCTAACTGAAACATCATATAAAACAAAACAAAATAATAACAGCATAATTCTGAATTGCTAGGAAAATTAATTGTTCCATTTCTTTCAAACAACTACTTGATAGGTGGCAAAATTAATTCATATTTTTCATCCATTTTTTTTTTAAGTGTTTAATGAAACAATTATATAGACTATATAGACTTTTTTGACCTAAAGATAGCTGATTTATGTGACTATCGAAAACAATATTAAAATGTTATATTACATTTGTTTCAATTTTGAAACATTTGAAGACTGTGTGACTACAATTTATCCAATTCAGAAAATTGCCAGTGGTCCACTAAAGCAATTTTTACCCAGTACAGACACACACACACATTGTCATACTTCAGCTTCACTATCTACTAGGCTCAGAACAAAAGTATTTCTGAGACACTCCCAGGAAGTGCTGCAAGGATCAGGTCAAAGGTCAACATTTTGTCTGCAGATAATTGGCATGATACATGTCATGCAAAGGACATCAGGAAAAAAAAAAAAACAACAAAATGGAGGACTTCAACAATGACTGCCTCATAGACCTAAGGAAACCATAGCTTTTTAGTTTTTTTTAAATCAAACAGACTGAATTATCTCCCCTTTTTTCAGCAGATGGGGGAAAAAAAACTTCCTCTGCAATATTTGTGTTGCAGTATGATCAGGGTCCAACACTTAAGTAAAAGTCATCAATCTTACCTTATCTTTACAATCTTACTAATGGCTTATAAATAGAAAACTATAAAGGTAACTGCTTTGAAGAACTACCTAGTATATTGATTGCTACAACACTGAAAACAGTTTGTCTATATATTGGCTTCAAAGACCAAAAGTGCATTTTAAAAAAAAATTCATCTTAAAGTCAAGTCTTTTTAACCCAATAGATAAGGCCTAAGCAAATAAAAAAAATCTTTAAAAAAAAAAAATTTATAAATTTAAGCACAATTTATTATTAAATAAATAAACAATAGTAGAAAATAGATAGCTATGCCTAGTTTTTAAAAATATATGCTTGTAATACCTTTGGAATATAAATAGCTTAAAAAAATTCTCATTTTCCTGGGTGGGGCTTAAACACTGGGTTTACGAGACTGTTCATTCTAAAGATTTTTTTTTTAAATTTAAAAAATGCAATACATATCCAGTTTAGACTAAAAAAAGAGTCACCACGCTCTAGTTCTCTCGTCTAAACAAGACATTCATATAGGAAAGTTCCACAAGGTTTTAGGCATATAATGTAGAAACGTTCTAAACCGCAGAAGGAATTAATGGGTTAATCCTGGCTTAACTTGGGAAAGGGAAGAGGAAAAACAACAGAGAGCTAAGGGCTGACAGACTGAAGAATTAATTTATTGCAGCTTAGAAATCAATCAGGATTCATTCAGCATATATATATCTGCACAACTCTCGTAGCTTATACAAACAATCATCGAAATTAAACATGCACATCCTTATCATCAAATGACTTACAATTTAATATTTCATTGGAAGTACAAAATCAAAATAATGTAGATTGATGTATATATATATATATATATATCGGTATATATAAAAATAATACAAGTAAAAATGTTACATAGTAACTATAGTTATATCTAACTTAAAAACTATAACATGACATGGCTCGCTGATTCACAACTGTGTAGCATGAGTTCATAAAGATAACTATGAAAACAAAATGATTGGTATAAGAACAGGATGACAAGGTTATAAGAATTATGTCGGATGATTGATTACACATTTCTTTGATCATGTTTTATAAAACGATGTTGACCTTGTGAACAACAACACATAATGAAAGACATAAGCAAGTCATTAACTGAAAGTGAAAAAGAAATGAAACAATATGCATTTATATGGAAACATTAAGTTTATAGTTTGTGGAAAAATACTTTTCCATGTAAAACAACATTATGACTTATCTATAAATGTCAGGATGTTTAATAATAACGGTAATAAATGCAGGACGTTAACATCTTTAAAATGAACTTCACATCGTGACTACAGACAAAAGGAGATTTACAAATTTGATTCATAAAAGTGTGGGAAAACCAAAACTTTTTCCAGGGTTGCAGTTGTCTTCTCTTGCTACCTGTTCTCTTCTTTGTTGGCCTCATCCGTTTCTCCGAGGTAAACACCGCTCTCACAGCTGTCCACCCACGACTGGCTGTGGTGCATGGCCACAGCAGCAGAGTTGCGGTTGTCCTCTGCCTGGTAAACCCGGACACGGGGCAAGCGGTCAGACAGCAGCATAAAATGTCGTATGGTAGATGCGGTGGCGTGGCACAGCAGCCGGCCACACAGCAGAGCAGCTATCAGTGACGTGACGAGGGTGAGAGTCCATTGGGAGAGCTGGACTATCGGCCTGACCTCTTGGTCAATGAATGCTTCCATCACAGATAAACTCAGATCTACAAAGAAACAATTAAGATGAATACAATAATTAGTGGAACTGAAGGCAATGTCTGAATATTGAAGTATAATTTTTAAAAAATATTAAAAATACTTTTTTCAAAAGACAGATCTTTAAAATAAGGTGGCAAGATAAGATAACCAATGAGGAAGTGCTACAAAGAGCAGGGTGCCAGGACCTCCGCTATGTTATCAGCTGCAGACGCCTCGGCTGGCTTGGCCACGTTCGTAGAATGTCAGTAGGTCGACTTCCACAGGACATCCTGTATGGCGATCTAATATAAGGCAGGAGAGCCGCTGGTCGCCCACTATTACGTTATACGGATGTATACAAACGCGACATGAAGCTCTTCAAAATCGACACTGGCAGCTGGGAAGAGGTGGCACTAGATAGATCCACATGGAGAGAGAGCATAAAGGAAGGGTCACGGATTGCAGATGTCATACACAACAGAAGCAGAAAGAAGGGTGAAAATGCAATGGTGCCTGGTGATTATATATGCCCAACCTGAGATCGCAGCTGTGTATCAAGGATTGGCCTCTTTAGTCACACAAGAAGTTGCAAAGGGAAAAGATCGTCTCTCGAGATGTAAAATGCCACAGAATACCTCCTTTGTACAATTTATAGAGCGATTGTTTTTCTCTTAACAATTAATGAATGTTGGATTAAAAAACAATGGAACATTTTTTAACCTCCCTTTCCCTTCCATCCTGGTCAAGCGAATGTATGGATCTACTAGACTTTATAATATTCCAATGACAAGCCTTTAGCTCTAGCTCTTCTAGACTTAGAAGATGATATGCCAAATTTTCCTGACCATTAATTTATTAAACTCTTGAATGCCTTACATTCAGAAATTTCATAACCCTATAGTCCTTTCAAGAATGTAATTTTCTTTTCAAAACTGATGTTGGATCTAGATCTAGACCTAGTTCTCTAGCCAAATTAAAATTTATTTCTTTTTATACTTTGAAAAGTTATAATGGTCAAACTAGAGTTTCCCCAGTGTGGCATAATAATTCTTTTATCAGCGATATACATCAACTGTTAAATTTCTAGGAAAATCATTAGAGCTGTTTTTAAGATACGTGTTCAGGTTCCATGCAGGTTCCACCCACCAAGGTAATCATCTTCTTTTTTGAAGTAACGTCTGTATTTTATAAGATAAGGTTCCTCCATAAAGTTTTAACTTGAATAGAGGTAGAGTAAAAAAGGAAACTTAAAAAATTATATTTATAGGACACATGTGCACCTTTTTAGATCATAGCAAAAAAAAAAAGGTTTATGAGTGTCAATGTGTAACTACATTGCAGAGCATCTACTATTATCTTACCATAGAAAAAAAAATTGAAACATCTGCAATGGTACAATAATATCTTTCATACACTCAACCATTATCAATGCTAATTAAAAATTAAGGACTTTTTGAATCTAGCAAAGACTTTTAAGAGCCTTGGCATTACAGTGTTACACTAATCAAAGCTTGATGATATATACAGAATTTGACAAAGTTTGTTACATATATATGGTTTCAACAAGATTCACACACACACACACACACAAATTCTGTTAAGTTAGATAATCCAAACAACATTTGTACATCCTAAATTATTTTATATTATCTCCCTTAAAGAAGCATAATTCCTAAAACATTTCAAGCAGAAATATTTAGAAAATTTAACTTTGCTATGTGACTTCCTTTAAATACTTTAATCTTAGTTTTTTCTTTTCTATTGAAACATTTTTATTGTATTAGAACAAAATTCCACTTGCACAGAAGTTGAGAATTCTACAGAATAGAACATGACATTATCAAAATGTGAACCAGTACCATGAAATGTCTGAGCTTGTATTGGGAGGAAGTTACATCCCACAATTCTTCCACCAGGAAATTGAACAACATTCAGTTCTTCACAATCTTCTTTCTTTGCTTCCTGACACAACTGAACAAGTGTCTTTGTAAACATGGAAGACTGAAAATAAAATTTAATACAAATATTTAAATATATATATTTAAGTGATGTATGTGTGTATATTCAATAAGAAAGGAGGAATTGTTATTATTATTATCATGACCTGTAATTTGTGTGGTGTTAGCTGTTATCTCAATACCAACTCAAATTCTGATCCTTTTGTTTCTGGCATTAATAAAATTTCACATTTTCGGCCACAATCTGATATTGTAGAGGCCAGATTTCTAACATTGGTAAAAATAAGTATTTCACCTACAAAAATATAATAATATTACATCACTGCCTTTGAGTAATTGGATTTCATTATTTGAATGTTACCTCCCTTTGTTTTTTCTGCATTTACCTGACAACACAAGAATCAATTTAAAAAATTAACCAATTAGTTAATTAACTATTTTGTTTGGTATCTCAAGCAAGGGAAAGAAATTGTACTTGACTGAAGAGGTGGTATCAGTTGAATTAGTAACCTTTGTAGGTTGCCATTTTAAAGTAAGTTTCAATCAAACAGTACATAACTATACAATTTTCTATTTTCATGGTGCCTTGCTAGCAGAGAGGTCAGGGGTAAACATTCATCCAGATCTCCCTTTCCTCCCCCTTCTCATTAACCCAACTAGTCCAGATAAGTGATAGGATCTCAGCGTAGTGAGAAAGGTTGAACTATGAAATAGCTCTAAACAAAAACAATTGGTAAAAATATCTCTAATACATCTACACTTCGTATTTTTATTTTAAATAAAAGTATTTTTAAAATGTTTTTATTGTGACATCCGGCAACAGCCTGCATCAGTTTAAAAAAAATTTTCAATTTGATCTTTCTTATAACATTAGAAATGTAAAAGCTTGGTTGATTGAAATATACTGTAAAATTTAAAACTGACACTTTAATTACAAAGCCTAGATTTATGGATGTACCTGCATATTGACTGTCGCAAAAAACATGTCAGTCAATGTGGCAATCTCCAGGTCACACATTTCTTTTATCTGTTTCAGTTCATCTGTCAAGTGAGCGGCCAGTCCATGGAGATAACGGGAGCTAGTTTCCAGGTGCCAGTGGACATCAGCTGCCGCAAACTGACCACCAACTAAACTTCGAAAATGATCTTCTGTCAGCCAAAAGTTCATGCAGTAAATGAATATACAAAGAAATATGACAGCCAGAAATGTGATAGAGCCCTGCAAATAGAAGAACAGAATGTATCTAAATGTTTAATACCGTATAAAGGAAGTCTTTGAATATAACAAAACATTATAAAGCTTGCTTTGATCTTCAATCAGTCTTTTGGCAAAGAATTTAATATAAGCAACGGTGAGCTAATGAATCTAAGACTGTAGAGCATTTGATTTCAAATATAAGTCAGGGTTTTCAAAGAAATAGCTTGAAGATTGATATGATAATGGCACCGCCTGTACCCAATCACCAAGGGAGCATTAAATTGATATTTTGTTTTTTCTAAAAATGGTCCACTATGATTATTCTGAAGTAGTCTCCCCTTCACAATCTGTGATTGAATTATAGAGAATTCTTAAAAATTAGAATGAACAATACTTTGTTTTTCAGTGTAAAGAAAAAAACTTTGCAAATTTTTATACAGTTACATGAGACATGGGGAAATATATAAAATAAAGGAGAACTTATAGAGAAGTAGAACACTAGATATAGGTCAAATTTTTAGTCTGACTATTTGAATATCTTCCTTTCTATTAGTAGTAGTGCTGAAGCAAGGAGTGATACATAAATGTAATAGTTTACAAAAATAATGGTAGCACTAGACAATTCTTTTTATTATGAGAAAACATTAATACCAAAATTATAAAGTTGAAATATCTGGGTATTTGAAATATCAATAAGCCGGTATATGTGTTTATTATAAAGCTTATATAAATTCACTTCTGTCTTTCTGGTAAAAAGTGTGTCCACGTTAATTATTTCTCCAAAACCCATTCTCAGATCAAACTGAAACTTTGCACAATTATTTATTGGCATAGGCAACAAAAGTAACAAATTAAACAATTAATTACTGGTAATTCAATACTTTGTTAACAGCAATAAGGGAATTTTATACTTCCAGTATTCACAGATATGGCTAAATTTGTTGGGTTTAGTTCCCTACAATAATTGTTAATGCTATTTCTCCCTCATGCTTTCTCCAATCAAGTGGATACTTTAAACAATTATTTATTGTACCTAACAAACCATGAATCAATAAAAACAAAAATACTCAATTAGCCAATTAATTATTGGTAATAAATTGTTTTGTTTAATATAAGGGAAATAAATTGTACATTATTGGTAGATATAGTTTTAAGAATAAAGTTCTTCCCCTTTAGATAAGCTTTGCTTTTTTATAAAAGATTTATATTTTCCTTGTTTTATTAGAATCCATTAGTTAAAGAACCTACCTGCCAAACCAGTGGAGACATAAAAGATCTCTGAAAAAACTTCTTCACATCATGGTACCACCGTACCAACAAACAGCGTTGCATTTTCAACTCAACCTCATCGGTTTTATTCTTCTTCTTGTTCCAGATTTTCTGGAGAATGTCGTTTTCTTTGGACTTGGGAAAGTCCTGGAGAAAGGTCATCTCTGGCTCTTTCTCTGTGTACAGCTGCTCTTTAGTGTCTACATAGAAGCCCGAGGATTCATCCAGAGGGTTCTCAAAAGCTGGCAGGTGGTATGCAGTTTGAATTTCTAGGACATGCTTACAGGTGTCATCAGTAGGTATTCTATCAACATATCCATTTCGGGTGGCATATAGTTGGTCACTAAGCCAGGAGACACGATAAGCAAGCAGAACCAGGTCAAGGGTAACAAATATTCCAATCAGAATATAAAAATTAGTTGAGTCCTCCTCGCTGCTATTTTCTGATTCATTTTTAGAATCATCTGAATCACTCTCTTTTAGAGCTTCACTATTTTTTATTAATGACTCATCCTTAGATTGTATGCCGACAACAGTGGTTTCAAGTTTGCCATGAGAATGTTCATCTGACTTTCTCCTTCCATACTCTGGGACGACAGATTTTGGTGTACGCTCGCTGTAATATCCCTCATAGTTTTTATGAGACTTGCGTCTTGAGAGTACAGCCTTGTTTGACTTAGATTCGCTTGAAGAAAAATCCTCGTTGTCTGGGTTGACCTTCAGATTGCCGCTGAGGTTGAACTCATCAGCCTCCCGTTTCATTCTCAAGTTTGTGGAATTGTTTTCTAATTGCTCCTCTGCTGGGGATGGATCCAAAACTGTGTAGATGTAGGAATGAGAATCGTAATCAAATTTGGGTTCAATGGTCAGCAGGTGTGGGGAAATTGGAGGGAATTCAATATTTAAAACTGGTACTTGAGGTTTCTGAATACTGGATAATCTGAGGAAGACATAAGAAATACAGACTATCTAGTAACATTTCATTGAGACACAAATGTAAAGGTGTAAAGGTGCTGGGTCCTATTGGCCTTTTATTGGTTTTAATTTTAAATATTGCATACATAACAAATTACATTTTTGAAAGGAGATGCAAAAAAAAAGAATGTTCTCAACATTGTATGAAAGGGATATCTTAAAGTTTCTTGAGTTTAAACTTAAATCATTTAATCCGGTGTTTAAACTTACATCATTTAATTTTGTGCTCGTAAACTTTAACCAGTTAATCTTGAGTTTAAGCTTTAATAATTTAATATTCAGTTTAAAATTTCATTATTTTTCAGTTTAAAAAAAAAAACACCTAGAAACATTTGCTTTTTGTCCTCTTAAAAACTGAACAGCTAATTCTGTAGCTAAGTTGTCAAAAGTTTTCTATTAAAAAAAAAGTAATTCTTTGAGCCAGTTCTTTTGGCTGCAACTGCAATTACTATGAATAGACATATTTTGAAATGGTTGTGAAAGACTAAAAATGTTGCCTATATGAGCAGTACAACTGTTTTTTTTAGGATGCATTTGTAAAAAAAAAAAGGTATCACAGGAAATGATTGCATAAACTAATAGAGATATTTTTTTTAAACATTAAACAAAATAGCCTTAAGCAAAAAATTAAAGAAATAAAAAAGTAGTATAAATTATATTTTAAAAAAAATATGTTAATTACCGTCCAAAAACATTTTCTCCCACAGCAAGCAGCTCATCAGCTTTGTCAATACCCAACCAAGTAGCAAACTGCTTGACCTGGGTGGACGATAGATATTTTCTGTTAATGTCTTCACCATCCTGATATAGAAAAATCTGCCGAGGCACCTGAAGCCAGTCGTTGAGGGCCACGTTACGGAGGAAAAGGAAATAGTTGGCCTGGAATCTGTCCACAATGGCATGAATGGTCTTGTTGCAGTTGGTGATGAATTCATTTATCTGGCCCAAGTAGGCCGACACGTTCTGTTGCAGGATAGCATTGGAAAGTGAATACACTGTGCCATTGTCCATAAACATGGCCTCAAGCTGCTTTTTTGTGGCAGACTCATAATCATGCAGAAGTCTTTTGTTTTCGTTTTCAAGGTGATGAATGCAAGATTTTCTTCTCTTCTGGTAAGTATCAAACAGTTTTAATCTTTCCTGATCTTCAAATGCCTGAATCTCAGCCAAAGATTTATTCACCTGGTTAAGCAGCTGTTTTCCGAGGTATCCAGGTGTGGAGAAGTTGGACCAAGTGGACGACTGGATGTAGTAGACCAGACAGAAGGTCAAGGTAAAGGAGAACACTGCGCAATAGATGACATACAGAAAAATAAACACCTTGATGATGCAATCCTTCCCTGGTTTGACCTTGGACGCTAGGACAGAGTTAGCCGACTTCTCACCGTGGTTATTTAGGGTTTGTGTTTCCCCTTCGGTTCCAGAGGTGTTTGGGCTCTTGAAGGTGGCCACGTTTTTATTGATGCAGTTGTAGGCTATACAGACAGCCAGCAATAGAAGCAGGCTAATAACAACAATGAAAAACAGAGGCAGCCAAAAGGTATAGTTCTGCAGGAAATTATCAGCAGACTTCACCTCTTGCGAGGTTTCTGCATTTTCTGGCACGACCTCATCCACATGAACAGGAGTATACATAGAGGACAAAACCAGATTGTGGGTTGTGACGGAATCATTGACCTGCACCACAAATATGTCCGGAAGGTCACTCTTGTTAGTGACGAAGGTAAACTCAACAGAAAACTCCTCCGGACAGTTGATTAAAATGTCAAAGTAACCTGCACAGCCGGTCATCAATTGAGTGAAAATTTTCAGACTTATTACTGTGGGGCAGTTTTCTTGTAAACCTTTCAAACAGATGAAAAGAAAAAAAAGATATTGAAATAAAATAATGTTTTCAAAAAGACATTTAGGATTAAAGAAAAAAAAAACAAAGCAGAAGTCAAAAATTAGAAATGTTACAAGAAAAATAAAGATAACCAGCACAACGACTCATTGCATGTATAGCCCCTTTGTACATCTTTTTAACATGCATGAATAGATTGACTTAGGAACAAGCGTAGGACGTAATCATCTTCTTTTTTGAAATAATGTCTTACAAATTAGTTTCAGCATATGAAACGAAGAATGTGCCTTTAGTGCTATAAAGGAAAGAGCTTAGAACATTGGATTCTGAGGTGCTGACAAACAAAGATCAAATACACTTCCTTTAGTTTGTACATCAGATACACCAAAAAGATTACTATTTATAGTTTTTTTCTGCCATGTGTGAAAATCGCCCAATAACATTAAGTATGTACCTGAGAAAGTCAGCTTCCATGTTGCTGATTCATGATGCCAAGAAACTTTTCCATACAAACTGTTTGGATTGAGTTTTCCTTTCACAATGGATCCTTGCAAATATTGTAGCACAGACTTCCCCTCTGGATAGAAAATACAGTTTTTAATACATGCCAACACACACACACAATTTAAATTAAACCTGACACACAAACTAGCAAAATATAAAAATTGTTTTCAAACAAAAACAAAGCTCATATTAGAGAAAGAACTAAACAGCTACTGCCATATCTTCTAATGCTGCACATTTTACTGGTACTATTGCCTGAAGGAAGGTCTTTGCGATCTCTGTAGACCTTATAATATGGCCATATAGTTTTAGTTGGAATTTTTTAACAGTGGTCAACATCATGGGGCCCAATTGTTGTAATATACCTGTCTCTAATCTCTTCGTTTGTGATGCAGTCTTCAACTCAAAATATCTCAAAACATTTAAAGTTCTATGCTACAACCCATGAATGTAATGAAGTTGACTGATACAGCATCATACAAATCTAGTTCAAATAAAGCTATTTTACGTCTTGATCTAGAATGCTTCTGAATATAGATCAATCAAGAACTTACTCTCCACATAAAACTTGATGTATGGAGCCTTGTCCCTATGGTACATCTGATAACTATAGCCAGCATGTCGAGGGCTGCTTGTTCCTTCCAATGAAGTCTTCCTTGCCATGATTGGTACATAATCCTCTTCTTTGTAAATTGTCTGATTGGGGTAAACCTGAGACCAGATGAAAAGACATAGTTGTATGTCTGGATAGTGATTGATAAACCAACAAATTACTATTTGTTGCATTAACAAATCATCAACTTAACTCTTTCTCTCCGTAATTATTTACCACATTCTGGTGGAATCAACGCTGGTATCATCAGTTAGGAGAGAAAGAGTTAACAACTATAAATGATGACTGTGATAAGGTACATACAAAAAGGTAAACAACAAATTTCAGACAAACAGATTAATGTTTTCACTCATTGTTCTATCTTTTTTTTTAAAAAGCTATAAAAAAAAAAAACAACTGGTGTTGTTACAACTGAAATTCTTTTTCATTTATTAATTTACTAAACATGATGATGAACAATTTTGAATGATATGTAAATATGTAATGAAGAGAACAGTCGTGAGTCAGTCAGCTAAATACATATGTCCATAAACCTTTAGAGAACTAAAACCTGTCTCTCACTAAAGCCACCAAAAGTATTCTGTGTTTACTTTCGCTACACTTTAAAATCTAGTGATATTTTTCAATTGGTCATGTCTTTGTCACCAAGTTAAAACCATAACCCTTTAATGAAACATAACATGTTACAGTTGGAACTCAGGGCTGGAGTTTGCTGGTCAAGGAAAAGCAATACAAAATAGTTTACTCTTGACCTATGTGTTACTTATGACCTATTGACCTTTGACATGTTTTTGTTGCATCCGTCCTTGTGCCAGGAGAGTGAACTGTACAGGAAGGGCTTCTCAAACTGGATGAATGCTTGTTTGGGAAGAGAGCTGCTGGTGAAGGTTCTCTTCTTCATCAGCTCCTTGGGACTTTTAATTTCTCTGACAATGAAAGGCTTCATCAGACTGTCTATGTAGTTTCTCAGTTCAGGGTGATCTCCAATTAAGATCAGATCATCCTGGACCTTGAATCTGGTGTCATGAAGAGCGTTGATGAAGTCAAAGCTGAAATTTAAAAAAGAAAACACAAAATTAAAATGACATAAATATTGATTCAAACCACAAGCTTTTGATGTGGCTTACAAAACTAAAAGCCTTAAGAATGGCTGTATGAAAGATGAATAAGTAAATTGATATATTGAAATAAATGAGTAACTATGAAAAGAAAGACTCTAATAGACTCAAGGATTACTTTAGTGTAAAAGCTGCTTTATCTAAATTAATTAAAGTAACAAATTGTCCCAAGTTTGACTTCTGCTAGTCTTCATTTCCTGCTGACCTGCAGGAGGTCTGGTCTAAGATGCAATATTTTTCATTTCTTAAGTAATGCCCAAAACGTATAAACTAAAACAAAAACAATGTGAATATCAGACACTGTAAGGATGTGGTGAACTCCTGACCTATGGCTTTCACATGGACACAAAAACATTTGTCTTTGAACAATTCCAAGAAACACCACAGGGATAGATTAAGAACAAAATATATATTTAATAAAGAAATCAGATTAAACTGAAACTGTAAATACTGCCATGAAATGTTGAAAAATTAAATATACAACAAACTATGAAAACTGCCTTATACTGTCCTTCCAATGTTAGTCTCACAACTCAGGCCTCTGACAACAATAACAATCTCTCAAGGGACATCACTCTACCCCCAACCAAATGGATCAAAAAAATAACAACAAATAAACCTAGAAATCGTTAGATCTTACACCCAAGATTCTATCAAATGCCATCCACAATACAACATAAAAAACACAAACACCACAAAGGATATATGTATCTTAGCAGAAATGAAATCCTGAAACTGCCAAAGAATAAGTTGTTGGTTGAAAGACAATTAAAAACTAATCTTGTTATGTGCAATACAACAGAGATTTGTCAGGGGGTCATTTATGTAATATAGTTTTATAATTGTATTGGCTATTAAAATTTAAATGTTCTGTTAGACAAGATTGTTTGTTTAGCCAACAGAACACACAAAAGCAATAAATTAAACAAAATGAAAAATCTGGTACTCATTAACTCTTTCTCTCCTAATCGACGTTACCATCATTGATTTTGACCTCATTAAATTAAATTAAAGTTTAATTGTATAAACTTGAAGTTTAATTATATAAAAAGAGCATGCATTTTCCTTTAATTCTATACCAAATAAAACATTTTCTGGTACCAAACAACAAAGCTATAGAAGCCTAATCATAACAGGGTAGTGAAATAGTAATGAGCAAAATGAAGAACTTCAAAACGTGGAAAAATAATTATGGAGAGAAAGAGTTAAAGCAGTGAGGACAAAGAAAAGATCTCAGATACAGCATGATAATATCAGTTTCTCCAGATTAAAGATTGAAAACCATGACCCCTGGTTTGGCATTGACATATGAGTAAATAAGTACCTAGAAAGCCTTCTTCCATGGTCTTCTTTAGATGTGGCGCTGACTGTGAAATGCTGAGGTGTGGTGTTGAAGTTAATGGACGGAGCTCGAATGGTGTAGCTAAGGCTGTAGAGATTGGTTGGGGGCTGATACTTTAGATGGCAAGCAAACTGACGCTCAATGGAGTCAAAGTGCGGGAAGAGTGAGAAAATATTCACATCACCTGGAACAGATTTGTTGATAAAAATAAAATGTAAGGTGGTCTAAATGCATGCAACTACTCCACTGTTCAAGACACTGCTGCCATACAGCAAAGTGTTCCAACTTTTCATAATTGAATGCTTAAAACTAAAACTGTTGCTCCTTCTGAATTATAGATAATCTACATCCTAGTCCAGAGGCACAGTGGCTGAGAGGTAAAGTGTTTGGCTTCCAAACCAGAGGGTCCCAGGTGAGATTTTTAATTTCGGGATATTTAGGGTACTTATGAGTTCCTCCAGCTCTCATGGGTACCTGACATTAGTTGGGGAAAATTAAAGGTGGCTGGTTGTTATTTTGGCCACATAACACCCTTGTTAACCATGGGTCACAGAAACGGATGACTTTTACATCGTCTGCCCTAAACACTGCATGGTCTGAAAGGGAAACTTTACTTTTTTACATCCTAGTCCAAACCTTTCGCAGGATGACAGCAGGCAGAGTTGGAACCCAACACCATTGAGATAACTGAATGACAGTCCAATGCGCATACTGCATGACCAAGCTGCAATTCGTAGATGCCCAAACTACGACCTGTGGGTCACATCTCGCTCTCCCTACCATCTAAATTTTTGCTCACACTGCATACTCAAGTTCTACAGGATTGGTTCTGCAAGATGGCAAATTTTTTGTTTTGGAAAAGGGGGGTGTGGTGTGATTCTTGCCTAAACACAGTTGTGAGAAATTTATATTATATCCCTGGTCATGCTGTATGAGGGCTGGACTGTCATTCGGACTTCTAGGTGATCCTCGGCTCATACCCTGCCTGCTGCCAACCCCCCACCCAATTTTTATGCTAACAATATCATCTCACTAGCAGAGTTCAGCTAGAATCCTGTATGGCAGTGCAGTACAATGCAGGTGAGGAATACTTGTAGTTAGTATTTTGTTTTTTAGTTCAGCAGTAAAATAAAAACTGGCTATAATTAGAAATTTTAAGTATGGAGCAAATATTTGGATTGCAATTAGGGAACTGAAAAGGTAGAAAAAACATTTGTTGCTATCTTTAATGCAGAAGAATTTTAAAATGACTCAAGACTTTCTGAAATCCATTAGTTTCCTGTACATTCTCTCCCCTTAATGGGCTGCATCTCTACTACACTACTTCTCTTCTTTTCCATCACTTAAAGGGAAACAACAGATTAAAAAGTTTTCATATGCTGACACAAGAAAACATGGATTCTTTTACCTTTAGCACATTCAACTGTAGGTTGAGGACAGGAGAAGCTGTAATATTTCTTACAGTGGTTCTGCAGGTAGCACTTGAGTCCACAGCACAAATTGTCTTGTAGGAATGCTGGGAAAAAAACAGAAAAATCAAAAACATCTTCATGCACCTAAAAAAAAAACTTTTAACACTAGTTTTAAAACTGTAACAAATATCATTGTTTTATAGAAATGATTGAATATATAGGAATAGAGAGAGTGTGTGTTGGTTTGTGAGCTTTAGTACTTGTGTATGTACCATGTACCATTATAGTGTCTAAACAATGTTATCACAGGTGTTGTAAATATCTCATCCTTGGTTTTGACCTGATTGAGCCTTTCATAAGATTTGGATTTCCTAATGAATAATACATACACTCTAGAGAGAATAAAATTTGCGAAAAGTTTCTTTTTATCAACTTGATAGTTTATAATGAAACAAAAAAAATATTTTAAAATATTCTTTGCCAGCGTAGTCAATCATTTATTGAGAGAATTTTTAATTCTTTAATTTTTTTTTAGTGCAAAGAAATATAATGTAAACATCTTATATTTTAAATCCTGACAAAAATGATTCACAACAAATATATCATAAAGATTCATTTACCATCCTCAGTTCTGTTGCTTGTGGCTGGACACACAGGTCGAGATAAACATTTCTCACATTCCTGTCTGGACAGGTCACAATCTCTAGAAGGAAACATGTACTCCTCCGTGGTGGGGAGGGCTGCTTGAAAGACTTTTCTCAGAATGTCCGTCTCCTCAGTGCAAACAATGCTGTTGGGACCATCTTTCAATGTGTCAAGTCTCTGAGCCTGAAAGATGAGACAACAGAAAATTAGCATAAGAGCAACTGCCAAGATAGCACATGTAGTACCTCTTGAATAAGCATCTGCATCAGATGTGGAAAAATATTCAGATTATAACTGAGTTTGCATAGTTATGTGAAAGACTACACTCATCCATAATCTTTGGAATCAAAGACACTGTTAATCCTCAGAATCAAAGACATTGTCATTACTATTGTATGTGTTTTACATTGATCTGGGTATAATTTGTTCTACTAATCTGGTTAGGTTTTGTTAAATGGAAGGTAGACAAAAGATAAAATGGGAAATCATTAGGAAAAAAAAGTACATTTATTTGGCAATCTCATTGTTAAAGATGTATTATATATATAGATATATTATATGTATTATATTTATTTAATGACAACAACAAGGACAGGGCCTATCACAGTGAAATTGACCCAAGTCAAAACTGTTATTCAAATACAGATGATGTTTAATATTTAAAAGGCCAAGGTTGAGTCTCTGTCTATAATATCACGTTACCCCTATGAAGTCCTAACACCAACTGACGTTATTTACATAAATAATCTCTAATCCAACTAAGTCATGACATCACTAAAAGTTACATTCAAATTCTGTCAACTATGGTGCGTCTCTATACAAACTAATAATACTAAGTAAGTGTCTCACAGATTCCTTTCGCCACTGTGATAGGCCTTGCCCTCTTTGTCTGACCTCGACAGATTACTCTGGAGACGTCTGAGTTTCTGGTACGGGTGTATTCAATGCACTTAACTAGCAAGTAGCAAGACCTACACATGTAACAAGTAAAAACAGACTAAGTCCAAACCGTTATTCAAAATACAGATGATAATTCATATTGAAAAGGCCACAGTCGAGTCTCTGTCTGTAATAACTGTCACGAATCAATCTATACTATCAGTTCATCCACTTACATTCATGTGGACACATGGTGTGTTGATGTTCCACTTCAAGTAGCGGTCGCCATCTTTATAATTTTGTGGACACCTTGGCACTGACTCATCCTTAGAGTTGCAGCGGACAAGTTGAGCAGAGGATGTCCTGTTGGCTATAATCTCTAACTGAAGGGAATAGTAATCAGGTACTGGGTGTCTGAAAAGATTAGATTGTGTGTTCAAAATGAGATGATTTGAGTCCAAATAAAATGGAAAAGATTTATTAAAGTTGTTTCCTTTGGAGTAAAAAATATTTCAAAAATATTATTTCTCTTTTATGATGCTGAAAAACATGAATAAAAATATAAAAAAAAATAACATGTTGCAAGTCAACATAGTTAAGTACATATTTACCAGCTGCTAAAATAAAAAATATTACAAAGAGAAAAACAAACACATTCAAACAATATAGAAAACATTGCTTTGTTACGCAGAACTTTTGATGAAGATCAGATCATTGAGACAAACTTTTCATTGAACAATTATTGAGAAATATCTATACTGTGCAGCATTCTAAGACACTAAAAAGAAAATTCAAAATCATCTCATGTATGGCTTTCTCCAGAGAGCTCCAATGATAACACCAGCACATTTCTTAAAAAAAAAATTCCATTAATTGGGCTCTCCAAACCTGGCAACTAATTAAGATGGAGATGTATGCAATTTGAGTACAAAAGTTGGATTCAAATGTTATCTGAATGAAACAAGACAGGAAAGATTTTGTTTCTTCTTCTTTTGTTTTTTAATAAATACTTTAAGGATTATTAAAAATGTTTTACATGTTTGGGATGTTCAGAGTTAAAGTTAATTTACTTCCTAGTCCAAAACTCATGCATGATTATAGGGAAGGCAGTGCATGAACCCGGGAACATCAAGATGATATGGCATGACAGGGCAACCATCTAGCATTATTGTAAGACACATTAATCTGGGTGATTTTGTAATGAATAATCAAAACTCTGCAGTTTTAGCTTTAGGCAAATCAATTTTCTTTTGATGATGTAAGCCTTAATGAGTGTGCAGTGGGCAGGAACAATTCTAAACATGAAAAAATCCCCTTTGAGACACTAATTTAACCTCTTACCATCACAAAGAAGCTACCAAAACATATACCCAACTCCTTTGTTCCCTAGGCAATTAAATTATTGAATAAAGTAAACCTTTTTGATCTTAGCTCCACTGGTAGTATGTGTGTTAATGTTGCCTGAACTCGCAGTGACTATTGTCATAGCATTGCAAAATAAATTTCCAAGTAGATCTGTTGTTAGACGGATTTAGTAAAGACTTTTATGTGCCTTGGCTTAGGCTCTTGTCTTTTAAGAAAGTTTATATTAACTCTGTCTGTCTGGGTGTCTGTCTAGGTGTATTCTTTTTCTATTTTTTTCTTCCATTTCCATTTTTGGATCAAGTTAGAAATTTGTGCAATGATAACATTGTGGATGACAATACATGAATCGATAAAATAATTAACCAATAAGTTAATCAATTGGTGGTAATTCATTAATTTTGTTTTATGTAGAAAAGGGGAGATAAAACTTGCAATATTGATTGATATGGCAGCGAAAGAATGGTGCTCTCTCCTCACTCAATATAAGCTTTGATTTTTTAAATTAAATATCTTTTTTTTTTAACTTTGCTAATTTCTTTTTGCAATCCTCCAACCAATTCTAATTTTAGCGCCATTAGTCTTTCTCTTATCAGTTTTCATTGTGTTGACTTTGCTGACCACATTAAGTGACCACATGTGGTTGTGCAAATAGACCTGACAATTTCCTTTTTTTTTTGTTTCAACTCAAGCACAGCTGCTGTTTCCCCTGCCTACTTCCAGCCTTTGTGTTTGTGTTCTAAAGAAAGAGATTCAATATGGTCCTGCTTATCAACCTAGTGTTAACCAGGCCAAATCAAATGACAACATATTTCTAGGGTGTCAGATGAGGCGACACAGAGATGACAAATCTGATAAAGGCAAATGTCAAAGTTGATACATTCAGCTGGAGAAACTGGAGCATGATGGAAGGGGGGGGGGGGGGGGAAACAGGGGAAACAACAACAGGACTAGAAATAACTGAAACATTATTAGATTTATTTGCCCTTGGCAGAATGGCCAGAATAAAGGCCAGACTCATAACGTCTGAAGAGCTGAAATAATTACAACTGAATCATTGCTAAAAAAAAATTTGCTTACATATCACACTGTTGAAAGATATTTTTTTGGTTTACAAAGCTTATATCAACTCACTCCCCCTGCCTGTATTTCTGTCGTGTAGGTATCTCTTATTCTTCCCATTCTCAATCAAGCTGAAACTTTGCACAATTATTCACTGTGCCTAACAAATCATTAATCATTCAAAAAATTAACAATTTAATACATTAAATGGTGCTAATTAATTAATTTTATTTGCTATATACAAAGAAAAAAAAACCCTTACAGTATTGATATATATATCTATATTTCCTGTAAATGTGCACTTCTTTCCTCTATATAAGCTTTGTTTTTTTTATTTATTCTTTAAATTTTACTTTATTCATGTAACTAGTTTACAATAATTATCATACACATGTATAATTATTATAACCATCATGCATTTCCACTGCTTACAATAGAGATTGTAGTTGTATACTGTAGATTCTGATTATAAACTATACAATGTCAAGGATGCTTAATTGAACCCCTCTGCTGCCAACTTCTAAAAAAAGAACAGAGCAACATCTCAATGTGTGGAAGTTGACTTCATATCAAGTTTACTTTCTCAACACCAGATAGTTGCCCATTACTTTTGAACTAAGTTTCAAGTCAAAGAGTGAAAGCCTACTGCTTCCTTCACATTGACATCATTTTGTGCTGTAAAAAGAACAGCTTAGAAAATGTGATTCTCAAGAGCATATATTTTTCACATGCTTTATAAAAAGCATAGCTTATCAACACTTCCTGTTCTGTACACCAGATACACCAAAAAGCCAGCTATTTATAGTTTTCCCACCATATATGAAAATTGCAAATTACTCATTTCCTGTTGGCTCAACAAGATGCTCTAGTAATTCTAGAAGTTTCTTGTCCATTGTCAATGCAATTTAGTCATTATTGTCTCTATTGATGGACACCAGCACTAGAGAAATGTGCCAGCATGATTCACCATTTTCTTGACTTGCCAAATTGATGAACTGCATTTGTGATTGAATTTTTCTTCCTACCAAACAGATGTGGATACTAATAGAAGTTGATTTGACAGGCTATAATGAAAGAATAGGAAAGGCTACTTAATGACCAACACATGGAGACTGAATGAAGAGAAATTGTTGAAATCATTTTTGAAGGAAGTAAATTAAGGGAAGGTCTGTCATTTTATAAGATAAGATGAAACATGGATAGGTCTTGTGTGAGAGAGACAAAGAATGGCAAGAGACAGAGGTAAATTGGTTGGCAGATCACTTGTAGGGCCTATGTAATCACTTGTGCTGCCTACTTTTGAATTCTATATATTGTGTGTCTTGGAATATGGAACAAGAAATGTGCCTTAATCTTTGTATCTTTCTAAGTAATTTATTAGGTTTTGTATTTGAGGAATATGGTTCAGTCTGTTGAGGACCCAAACAGAGGATGCATTTTCAAGCATGGGCCTTTGGCATCCCTCAGCAATATTTTCTACATGTCTCAAAGAGTTTTGCAGTTACCTAAGAATCTGGGAACTGTGACTATAAGAAAAAAAAATTGAAAAGACTTCTCTCCCATTTCCAAAAATTCTGATTCAAAATCAAAACAAAATGAAGTTTTCTTTTAGGGGTGCTGCAGATAATAAATACATTTTCAGAAAGCCTTAATAAGGTTAGAACAATTAGTAGGTTAAGATCCCTTAATAGGTTTAAAGCAAAAGTTTACAGTACATAATAGGTTTAAAGAAATGAATAGGTTTTGAGCACTTAATAGGTTTAGAGAATTGAATACAATTAGAGCACTAAATAGGTTTCGAGAATTGAATAGAATAAGAGCACTTAATAGGTTTAGATAATTGAATAGAATAAGAGTATATAATAGGTTTAGAGAATTGAATAGGTTTAAAGAATTGAATAAGTTTAGAGAGTTTAATAGGTTTATAGCACTAAATAGGTTTAGAGGATTGAATAGGTTTAAAGAATTGAATAGGTCAAGAGAGTTTTATAGGTTTAGAGAATTGAATAGGTTTAGAGAATTGCATAGGTTTAGAGAACTAATGAATCAAAACTAAAATGGTATCTCTACCTGCAGTAATTGTGTTGAACTGTATGATAATTGTCTTTCATTTTCTGGCTTGGCTCGTTAAGTTTTTGAAATAAAGCTGTGTCATCCTCTGCAACATCCACATCGTGGTAATCAGGAACCAGGAAGACCCCAGATATGCTGACATCAATGTCTAGCCCGGACAGTCGAGGCCAGACAAAGTCCAGGCTTTGCTGATTGTTGGTGATGTACATGGGAGTCTCCAGGGCTTCCATGTTAATGAGTCTCTCCATAAAGATGTTGGCAGAATGGCTCACCGCAATGTGGATACCATCTCAAGACAACAAAAAAGAAAAAGTTTAAAATGAATTTTCAAATATAGAGATCTGTACATTAGTTATGGCTTACAAGTCAATAGTTGACTGGGAATACAGCCAGTGTTAAACTATAGTTCCCCTTTCAGAGCTTGTGGACTGGACTATAGGGCAGATGATGCAAAGGTAATCTGTTTATGTGGCCTATGGTTAACAAGGGTGTCATGTGGTCAGCACAATGACTAACTGCCTTTATTTTTCTCCAACTAATGTCAGGTACCCATTAGAGCTAAATGAATTAGAAATTCCAGTCTTCATCAGGATTCGAACCTGGGACCCCCAATTTGGAAGCCAAGCACTTTACTGCTCAGCCACAGCGCCTCCCCAGAGGAGGCCCTATGCGACTTCCTTGTTACCTTATGCTTAAGCCGGCCCTGCTAATACTACATATCCCCCACTCTTTCTTGTCCTCCAGATGGCTGCTAGTACATATCCCTCACTCTCTCTTGGAAGGCTAGTAAAGTAAGTTCCCCTTTCAGACCTTGTGGTCAACCGCCTTTACTTTTCCCCAACTAATGTCCAGTAACCATTAGACTCAAAGGTGCCCAAAGATCCCAAAAATAAAAATCCCAGTCTTTACCAGGATTCAAACCCGGGACCTGCAGTTCAGAATCCAAGCAATTTACCACTCAGCCACCATGCCCCCTAGTGTTAAACTAAAGCAGGATTTAAAAGTACATACCAATTCAAGCAATCTATTTCACTTACCATCTGGTAAATAGGACTTGTTCATTGGCAGAATCCCAACAGGAAATGATACATCTAAAAAAAAAAGTGTTTGAAATTGCATCATGTCTCTTTATTGATTGAAACTTAATTAAATTTGGCCACAAGAGATTTTCAAATTAAAAAAAAAAAAAGACATTTAAAGAGAATTTTGTTTTAAAAGGATTTTCACAAGGGCCATAACTTTAGATCACTTCAACATTTTGGATTAATTGAGATGTTTTCAATATCTTTTTTTAAAAATCAATTATCAAAGTTGAAGAGGAGCATGTTCTCAAAAGTTTGTATTGATTTCTTTTTTTAAATGAATTTTCTTTATTTCTTTGCAATCCTTCTGGGAATATTGGCTAATGATCTTCTAAAAAATTTAAGAACACAAAAAGCATAAAGTTACAAAGTCTCTTTTTTTTTTAAATAAAAGAAAAAATGACTAAACAATATTGTATATACATTAAGAATTCTACATTGGTAAAGGTTAATCGTTTTAAAAGGTATCAACCCGTTGTGAGCTTGAAGTGAAATATATGAGCCGAATGACAAAGACAAGATAATCATGATGCTAAAAGCCTATAAAAAACTTTTGTATACTCTACAAATAAGAAAAATACATACTAGATACTTTAGAGTTTCTATATTGAATACAAAATAGTCAAATCAATATCTCAGTAAGAGCTATATTATATCAGAGTAAGATTTATATTTCAGTATCAATAAATTTGACACTGACCTACACAAATATATCTGAGTAAGATTTTATTTTATTATCAATATATTTGACACTGACCTACACAAATGGTGTCTCTCTGCGTTGTACAAGGTGCTGCCTCATACTGAGTAGGTCCACAAGCTGTACATCCTACAAAATATTCAATTCATTTATTTTATTACAAATATGATTTTTTTGTTTTATTTTTCCAAGTTGGTTAAAGACAAGGACAATTTTAAAATAAAACAATAAATGATTATCTATTAACTGACTAATGCTACAAGTTGGAATATTTGTAAAATTGTACCATTTATGTCCCTTGTTTCTATTAAATTGTTTTTACAATACCATTATTTCTGGGATCATCTTTTAATACATCTAATAAAAGCATTGCCAGCCATCTTAATTAGGGAAAATCTTTTCTTTGTATTAGTGCCTAGATGGTATATGATGTGCTTGTGGGTTACTTTTAGTCTTGTAGTAATTCTAAATCCATTGATTTACACATTTGTGTGCTAGAGGTCCATAAGAATAGATCACAGAAGCAATTCAAAACTGAAAAAGTTTGCAGAATGAACAAGCACAAGAAATTCTTTGAATCTGTTAACCCAAATTTTTTTTATGAAAATGAAACTACTAAAAAAAAATGCACATTTACAACTGGCTCCTCAGTTTCTCTTCTGTTCCACTTATAGGGCTATAGTCCTCTCTATTTAGATTTTCAGGAAAGAGAAAGAAACTAAAAGCCATTTCTAAACTCTCTATCTTTTGTCATTCTAGTATTTTTACAGTTGATGGTGTCAAAGACTTCCAATGTCACCAGCAGTGGCGTAGCTAGGGTGGGGGAGGAGGGGGGAGAATTTCAAAAGCCCCCCCAGGTCCCAACTTGAGGAGGGGCCCCAAAATGAGTGTTTTTTACATTAAAAATTAAATATTATGCAAAATACAGGGACCCTCAAACGAAGGAAAATTCTTAGCTAGGCCTCTGATCACCAGCCAAACTATGTTCCCATGTATTTTTGGTAAGTGATGCTATATAATATAGCAACCCAAGGACTGGTGTCGAGTATGTGAATCTTTCCCATTCATCACGTAATGGCAAAGTCTACAGAGATAGAAAAATTCCTTATCTTTTTTAGCTTATTTGTGATGTCTTTTGAGATTTTGCCACCGAAAAATGGATTTGAATATTATCAAATCTACACTTTACAAGAAAAAAAGTATTATTTTGTAATTAAAAACTTATAGAAAACTTATAGAAAAAAACAATTTGAAACATTTATAAATAGTTTATTTGTGAGTTATTTGTGAGTTATGTTCAAGTTATAGGGAAATCAATCACAAGGCAAATGTCATTTCCATAAAACAACTGAATTTGTTTTGAAGAATCAAACCCAACCAATTTTTTTTTATGACACTTTAGAGTATAATTTTTTATGTAGCACATCACACTAAAACAAACATGAGATAACTCTGGTTCATAAAGAAACTCTCTTCTTGACCTATGGGATAGGAAACTAATTTAAATATAAGACTGTCAAAGTAGTTTATTAAGCAGGAAATTCAACCTAGTTGATCTAACCAGATTGTTAAGATAGATACTTGAAATGAAATAACACATTCATAATGTAAACAAATACTGACCATGCACCCTTTCTAGGGACATTTAAATTTTTGGGACTTGCCACAGCAAACAGGGAGTATCAAAGTGAAGATGAAGCTGATGGCCAAGACTAATCAGCCATCTTGGCTCACAGAATAGTCTCCCCTACAAGTGGGCATAAGTCGTCCTACTATATACAATATACCTAAAAGGGGGGTTAATCTACAATATTATGAGCTACTGAAAGGGGTGTAACATTCCATCAACACAGATTACCAAATGAGTAGACCAGTCATGAATCTCTAAACAAGAAATGACTTACGTTTACACAAGGCATCTGATTGGCTGTTACAAGATGAAACTAAATAGTGATCTGTTGGGCAAGTGCTGGTGCATGCTGGGGAAAAAATTTCCTTTAAAATTAATTCATTCCAATATTTAAAAAAAAATTAATATCCTACACAATTATTTAATATGCAGATAAAGTTACATTTTTATTTTTTAGATGTTTTGGATGTTCAATCATATTTAAAGATTATTACATCTAATTCCGAACGACAGTTCTGCGCGCAAACCGCAAAACCAGGCAGCCAGGTAACTGTACATATTATTTCTCCCAAACCCATTCTCAGGTCAAGTGTAAAACATTTGTTTAATGTATGTAACATAACCTGAATCAATTAAAGTTAACTAATTAGTCAATTAATTATTAGTATGCCACACGACGGTGGAGAAGATCAGCTGACAGCGTGGAGAAGATCAGCTGACAGGGTGGAGAAGATCAGCTGACAGGGTGGAGAAGATCAGCTGACAGGGTGGAGAAGATCAGCTGACAGGGTTCAAACCTAGGACCATTTAGACAACAGTCCGTCTTCTCCTTTGTGATAGAATCTTGAAAAATAATGATAACAGTTTTGTAGCAAGGTGATTGTGACGACAAATCCAAGCAGAAACAACACAACCAGGAAGCCAAACCAAAAATGTATTCTCCTATGAATGCACCGCTGATGGAGTGGCTAAGTGCTTAAGCACTTGGCTTCTGAACCTGAAGTATTGGGCTCAAATCTCAGCAAAGGCTTGGATTTTGAACTTCAGGATTTTTAGGCACCCCTAAGTCCACCCAACTCTAATGGGTACCAGACTTTAGCTGAAGAAAGTAAAGGCGGTTGATCGTTGTGCTGTCCACATGACACCCTGCTCATTAACCATTGATGAAAGAAAAAGATGACCTTAACATCATCTGCCCTACAGATTGCAAGGTCTGAAAGGGGAACCTTTTACATCTTTTCATTATGCATCAAATAAAACAAATTGTTAAAAGTTTTCAATGTCCATTCATGACATTTGTTCTTTTAACTCAGAAAAAACTATCACAACTAGATTATTCTAAGCACCTTAAACTACATCATACATGTACTTTTTGATGCAAAAAAAAGATTTGTGTAAACCAAACAGTTAATTCTGGCTTCAGTGTTTCTGTCTGGTAAAAATTTCGAAAATGTTATTTCTCCCACACCCTCTCAAAGATCAAGTGGAAACTTGACACATTTATTGATTGTACCTAACAAAACAATCAATTTAAAACATTAACTAATAAGTGAATAAATTAATAGTAAATAATTATTTTGTTTGATATCAACATGGAAAATAATCCTTCATTCTTAGATATGGCTTAATGTTGGGTTTTGTCCCCTTAGATGTTTGTTTGTAAAATGTTTTCCATGTTTCGGATGTTCCTTCAGAGTTGAAGATAATTTACTTCCTAGTCCAAACCTCCGCAGGACAATGGGGGATGGGAGCAGGCAGGGTTTGAGCCCGGGACCATCAATAATTCCGAACGACAGTTCTGCGCGCAAACCGCAAAACCAGGCAGCCAGGTAACTGTACATATTATTTCTACCAAACCCATTCTCAGGTCAAGTGTAAAACATTTGTTTAATGTATGTAACATAACCTGAATCAATTAAAGTTAACTAATTAGTCAATTAATTATTGTCATTAATTATTTTATTTTGATATCGAAAAAGGAAAATAACTTCTACAATATTGAGAGATGTGAAAAATAAGGAACTCTTCCCCTTAGATAAGCTTTTTTTTAAAAAGTATTTTCTTTGAACTAAAGAAACCACAGAAATGGATTGCTGCCTGGAAATGTGGTTAGGAGCTTCAGACTTTGTTCCTGAATTCAAACCTTTCCTTTCTTCATTGTAGGAATTTGTGGCTAGAATGTGTACATCTTCATATCTGAATGAACGCCTGAAGCAAAAAAGGATATAAAAGAAACGTGTGGTAAATAATGTTGTACCATGGCATTTCCAGTCTTTGAAGAAATATCCTGCGCGACATCTGCAGTTAATGGATTGGTCTGTGGAGGTATCACAAACAACAGCGATTTGACAACTTTTAAAATCATCTGTACACCTGTGTGCATCTGTTGAATCAAAAATAACCGGTTGAGAAACTTCAAAGGCATTTCAACATGTGGAATAAGCATTTGTGTAATTTGAAAATTAATTAGAGCATAGTCTATTGCCCAAGTAAATTAATCAACAGATCTGTTGTGCTTTTCATTTTAACCATACTTTGTCTGTTGTATTTATTCGTCTTTTTTATTTCTTGTAAAATTCCAATCCTACTTTTTCATCTTTTTAGACAATATTCTGTTGGAATGTTATATTTAAAGGAAAAAAAAACACAAATACCTAAATTTTACACAAGATGAGAAATACTTACACTCTTCAAATTAAATAGAAGAAAAAATTAGAGAATCATAAATAAGGGCATTTCAAATTAAGTCAAAAACCCTAGTTCCCAGAACTTACCTAACAACTGAAGTCTGGAGACTAAAGACAAACTGGAATGATCTTTGGATAATTTGGTGAGTTCAGGAAAGTCTGAGAACATTCGAACTTTCCCTGTGGAGACAATCAAAGACAAGAAAGTCAAGGCACATAATTTAACTTTTAGAATTACACTTAATAATTCCTATTGATTCTTTATAAAGGCTTATAGAGTCTACTAAACAGAAAGTATCTTTAATAAGGAATGTTAACAAGCATGTGGAGTCAGAAGGTAAGATCCTATGGAACAGCAAGAAAAACATAAAAATTACTTTAAAAAACGTGTATCGATTAGTTTGGATCAGTCATGTGATTAAATTTGTACTAGATCTAGACTAGTTTTTCCCAAAATGTTTCATCAGCGGAACAATCGGCACATTTGGAGTATTTAGCAGAACGCTTATTTTTTAGAAATGTTAATTCACGGGTGGCATACTAGTTAACTATTTCAGAAGCTTTGGAACACCTATTCAGTCCTCAGGGAACCCAGAACAAATGTTTGAAAAAAACTGATCTATACTAACAATAATAAATCTGTGTGTTTATAATTTTTTTTTAACAATTATTTTTTATAGAGCTATTTCATGCTTTTAGCTTTCTCAGTGTACTATGATCACTTGTCTGTAGTGGGGTAAGGGGGCAGGGGGTATATAGGTGAATGTTTCTGTAATTGTTTTTTAAATGCATAGAAAAAAAAAAGTGGTTTACTTGAATTTGAACTCAGGGCTCAAGCCTCCTCAAGCTGACTAATTCAACTTATATTACAGCTTCTGTCAATATAGCCTACTAACCCATCTGTCAAGTATGATTTCTTTCCCTTGTTAAATTAATTATCAATAGTTAATTAACCAATTGGTTAATTTAAAAAAAAAAAGATTCTTGTGTTGTCAGCTAAAAAAAAAAAGTAATTGTGCAAAATTTCAGCTTGATCCAAAATCAGACAAGACAGAGTGAATTGATAAAAACAAACTTACTTAATGTGTTACTGGCAGGAAATGTGACATGAAGAGTTGGCTTCGTGTGCAACTTGGAAACAGCAACAGTTAGCACGAGCAGCAGCAGTGCAGCAAAAAACAAGATGGAGAAGGCTCTGGAAGAAAACTTGACTTTGAATTTGGCAGGAGCCGGGTCGTGGTGGACTGCATGGCCATGAGCTGAGGTTGGATTTCCAGGGCTCTGGCTGACCTCTGTACTGTTTTCATGGCAGTAGGTAGCCTTAAAAATATATAAACAACACGTCTAGTGTTATTGGTGGAAGATATAGTATATCTATATGAGAGTATGAAACAGGAGTGACAGCCCTTGACTAAAGTAAATAAAACCCATAATAAATCAATCCAAGCCGAACCAAAGAAAATCAATTTAATAAAGAGTAAAGCAAATAAAACCAAAGTCAATCAATCTAAAAAAAAAAAAATCAAACTAAATACAAATTGAACCAAACCAAACCAAATGAAACCAAACAAAATTAACTTCAGAGCTAATCGAATTAAATCAGATCCAACCTAAAAACATTAATTAAGGCAATACCAAATGAGTTCAAAACTAATAGAGCGAAACAACCAGAAATAGCGATTGTTCTGCAAAGGCTGAAGCAGCTCACATTTTAACAAGCAAAATATAAGGGAAAGAACTCCACACTTACAGCTATATCTTTCAAAAATGTAGATATAATTTCCCATATTCGATATCAAACAATTAATTAATTACCAATAGTTAATTGACTAATTGGTTAATTTTTTTTTATTGATTTATGTTTTGTTAGATAACATACATAATTTTTTAAAGTTTTAACTTGAATGAGTGTGGGAGAAATATCGTGCGCAAAGTTTTTACCAGACAGACAGACAGACATAGTGACTTGATAAAAGCTGTCTAGAATGAAACAACATAAACTGTAAAAAAGTTAGACAACAGAAAGTCGGCATTGTTGCTAAATTTAAAAAAAAAAGAAGGGGGCGGGGGACTAGGGCAACTACTATGTTAATGACTCGTAAAAATCACTGCATCTTACATTGGATTAGCGCACGAGGTCAATCCAAGACTTAAGCTGTTGCTCTGGTCCACTAATCACTTGGATAATCCTTCCAGCTTCAGACACTTTTTTTTTTTGCGTGTAAACTCAAAATGTGACGTGTACGCGACTCGATCCCATACGTTATGCTAGCTTTTTGTTGCTCTAATATCGCCGGTAATTAGCACACAGAATAATCCAAGCTATCCGGCGACAGGGCTAAGACTTGTCAATCTGTTCAAGTTTTCTAATATTGATCTCTTCAAGTCATTTCCGTATCGTTTTTTAAAGTTAAGTAGTAAAATACTAGTTTGTGATGGAGAAGAATTTGACCCATTTCTATACTTAGGGTCAAACATAACAAGGACGTAATCATCTTCTTTTTTGAAGTAACGTCTGTATGATATAAGATAAGACAGAGCATCGATAAAAGTGATGAAACCTGTTTAAAGCTTGGCATCAACTGCCATTGCCAAACTGTGGAAAAATCTGGAAGAGTAACATTAGCTTGCCAGCAAACTTAAAGCTGTAGCTATTCTTCGCTAGTGGTCTCTGTATTTCAAAACTGTCGTGAAAGCCTTTGGGAGTAAATGCTTCAGACAAATGCTGGGTATCAGATACCAGGTAAATAAGATACAAAAGGCTGAACTGGTTCGGTCGTATTGTAATGTATTTCTACATATGCCTACTACCCAAGTTGAGAAATAAATTCATCTTATTCTGAAATACCCAGAAATACCAAGAAGTACCCGGAAACGCTTAGGCTAAACGTTAAAAATAATAAATAAATCTCTAAACCAGTGGTGCTCAAACTTGTTCTACCTGGGAAAAAAAAAGGGGGGGGGGGTAAACACATCACCAAGTGCTCTGTGCTATGTAGTCAAGTAGTCTACACAAGACTCTGCATGTTTTCAATATTAAATGTACATTTTTTTTGACTAGCCGGATATTACCCGCGGCCTGCGGGCCTTAGTTTGTGTATTACTAATCTAGTGGATTGGATTTAGATCTATCTCAAACTTAGCTAATATTCCTTTCAGGTTTATTTCTTTCGCCACGAAAATTAACTCTTTCTCTCCTAACTGACGATACCAGCGTTGATTCCACCAGAATATGGTAAATAATTACGGAGAGAAAGAGTTAAAGTAGATGGCGAAAACGTGTTTACCCGATTTGTTAAAAAAGTTTATTTCTTTAATAGAGATAAATTTAACTTTTAAAAAAATTTTTTGGGGACGCCTTGCTGTGGGAGGGACATTAAACACACACTACGGTCTCCGCCATGTTCTAAGGAACATTTATGCCAAGTTTTATCAAGATTGGTCAAACGGTTTCTATTTCTATGCGGGACACACATACATACATAAACACACCTTACTTTCTGCTTTATATATTAGATTATTAATTTTCCTGAAATGGGCATTTCCATCAGTGATCAAAGGTCAGGGAGAACTATTTTTTTTTTTGTATTACAATGAATAGGGAATTTAAAAAAAAATATATTGCGATCTATGATGCAGATGATGTAAAGGTCATCTGCATCTGTGGCCCACGGTTTACGAGGGTTTCACGTGGCCAGCATAACGACCAGCTGCCTTTACTTTTCCCCAACTAATGTCAGGTATCCATAGAGCTGGGTGGATTCAGAGGCGCCCAAAGTTCCCAAAATGAAAAATCCCAGTCTTCACTAGGATTCGAACTCGAGACCCCCGGTTCGGAAGCCAAGCGCCTTACCGCTCAGCCACCAAGATTGGAAATAATACATTATTTCTTTTCTATTTTGTTAAAACACAGAATATCGGACCACGCTAATGCATCGAGCACCCAATCCTTTTATCTACTCATCTCTATGTTAATACGTGCATATCTGTCGTGCATATCAGTTACCTTTGAAACTTGTCTTTCCATGTTTGCTTTCGTCGAATACATTTGCATTCAAATTCAAATATCACGCAATTAATCAGCACGATAATGTTACCCATTAGCAGACGTGACCTCTTGGCATTCAAACAATTAAGTGCATTTACTAAAAAAAAAATGTATTGATTTTAAAATGTGAGCAATTAGCGCATGTGGCCCACATTGTGCTTCACCCCTCCATCAAAAAGATTTTTTAAAATTTAAATTTAATGTCGCGATTTTTAGTTTGTGAAAGAGCAACAAGTAACAATTAAAAGTCATGCATACTCGAATCCGCACGTCGATTATTATGTAACAGTATCGATTCTTTTTATGCAATATTTTTCTTCCGTGTATCTCAGATATCGAGTGTGATATGCTGGCACCCGATTTGTCCTTGGCCTCGTTGGATAAGAAAACGTCGATACTGGTCTAGCAGAAGACGTTTAGTTAGGACATGGTGTTGGAGATTATGGATGATTTGGGGGGGGGGGGGGTTAGTTGGGAGACAAGGGGACAATGTAGTCGTTTGAAGTTGGTCAGCCTCTTTCAGACATTACGATCTATAGGGCAGATGATGTAAAGGTGATTTGTTTCTGTGGCCCAGGGCTAACGACGGTGTCATGTGGCCAGCACAACGATCAACTGTCTTTACTTTCCCTAACTAATGTCAGGTACCCATTAGAGTTGGTTGCACTAAAGATCCCGAAAATTAAAAAAAAATCCTTTTTCACCATGATTCAAACCCGGGATCCATCGGATCGAAAGCCAAGTGCTTTACCACTTAGCTTCCAAGGGCTTTGACGCAGAAAGTAAAATAAGAGAGAGAGAGAGCGAGAGAGAGAGAGACAGAGAGAGAGAAAGAGAGAGAAAGCGAGAGAGAGAGACAGAGAGAGAGACAGAGAGAGAGAGAGAGACAGAGAGAGAGAGAGAGACAGAGAGAGAGAGACAGAGACAGAGAGAGAGAGAGAAAGAGAGAGAAAGCGAGAGAGAGAGACAGAGAGAGAGACAGAGACAGACAGAGAGAGAGAGAGAGAGATGGAAAGGAGAAGACAAACTAATGAATAGTTCTAGCATTAACTATGAATAGTTCTAGCATTAACTAACTAACCGTTCAGTGGTTCTAACATTAACAAAACAGACTGATCAGTGGTTCTAAAAATATCAAAATAAACTGATTTAGGGGTTTTAACATTAACAAAACAAACTGATCCGTTGTTAGTAGATCTACATTAACACAACGAACCTATCAGTAGTTCTAACATAAACATAACAAACTAATCAGTGGTTATACCGACCCCATTAACCTTATGTTCATATCAAAATAAAATAAAAAAAAAATCAAAGCATTTTTTTCTCTCCTAATGTCGACTTTGGAGTCCGCCAGTCAGTCCAGTGATTGACAACAGCCTTACTAACGACGTCTGCCACCAACTCGATACTTTGATTGTGGTCCTACAATTGTGGTGTGACGAAAGACCCAGTCAGCTGACGCTAACGAACATTGTCTGACGAACAACGGAATGTTCTAAGTACCCAAACATTACTTCGGTTACACGGTACATTTTAAGAGCACCTGCTTGAGGGGCTTTCCAAAGGGATGAAAACCTGCCCCTTTCTACAAAATAAAAAAAGTAAAATAAAAACCCAGATGTAGCTTCAACAAAATACCTATATTGGATTCAACTGACTCTCTTTAATTAATTATTGTAAAAAAAAAAATTCGCTTTTTTATTTTCTATATTTTGATATCAAACATAGCAAAGTTCTAGATTCTGAAATGAGTTGGAAAATAAATATTTCAAGTGGATCAATCTTATTAATATACAAGTTGGCTTCCTTCAAGTTTCTCTTTAAAAAAAAAAGTTGCAATTAGCGTAATTACAACAAAATTAGAAGCAGATGTGTGCAAGGAAAAGTTCAAGGTCAAAATGATGTTAATCAGAGTGATCTGCCGTTTTGATTTCTGGATGTCTGACATTGAAATTTTAAACCCAGATTTAGTGTAATTAAATAGATAGAATGGCTAACAGAATTAGTGGACTATCAGGCAATTAACAGTGACGTCTTATAGAGCTAGGAGGAAGCTGAATTAGACGAATGAATACTTTTAAATATCTTTTACGCGAGCAGTAAAGCTTACATAGGCAGGTTTGTTTTTCAAACAAGAGCAATAAGCTACATTTTAATACGATTCGATGGCATCTTGACATCAACATCTTCCATTCTTCAATGGAATACTGTATTGTACAGGTCGTTTTTTTTTTTTACGGTACGCACCGGTACGGCGTACCGGCACCTTTTTGAATGCGGGGTAAATAATATTACTTTTCTTGTATTTTAACGTTTATTATTAATTTATTAGTAGTTAAAAGGTAAGCAATCAATCACTGAGTACCGGCATCTATTTATTTATTTATTTTAAAGGACTGTTGTTTGTATGCTCATACTCTTAGATACACAATATAAGTTTATTTATAAGATTGCTACCCAGAACAAATATAAAGGTTTTACAAATATGAGTCTTCAATTTTTGAAATGAAGTTGTTTTTTTTTTTTTGCCGTCATTGATCATAGATCTAGAATCTAATTAAAAAATTAATACATTAAAAAGCTAACCAAATGTAAGAATGAAAGCGTTTGAACTATGAGCATTTTTACATAGCTAATATCAACTTAGTATAGATTAGTCTGACCAAAACTTTGCACACGTCATTTCTCCCACACCCAATATCGGATCAAGCTGAAATTTTGCACAATAATTTCTTTTGCCTGAAAACACAAGAATGAATTTTAAAAAATCAACCAATTAGTTAACTATTGTTAATAAATTATTATGTTTGGTATCTCAAACAAGGGAAAGAAATAGTACTTGACTGAAGTGGTAGTATAAGCTGAATTAGTCCCCTTTATAGATTGGCGTTTGTGGTAAAGTACAAATTTAATTACATGACTGATCCAAACTAATTGATATACTCAATATAAGCTTTGTTATTTAAAAAAAAATAATTTTATTTTTGCTTTTTTTTTTTTTTTTAACTACGTTGGATGGCAGACTGGTCGAGTGGTACAGCGCTACGGCCTGTCGTCACGATGGCTTGAACTCTAATCCAGCATCTGTCATGCCCTGCCCTCTTAAAGCATCCATCTGATACGGTAAGATTATGGGGTTAGATAAATCTTTCGACATTGACTACATTTCTTGTAAAGAAATAAAATAGAATAAAGTCAAACAATTAAGTGCAATACACAAAAAATGTATCGATTTTAAAAAGTGAAAAATCAGCAGTTCAAATCCTGGTGAAGACTGTGATTTTTAATTTCGGGATGTTTAGGGCGCCTCTGAGTCCACCCAGCTGTAATGGGTACCTGACATTAGTTGGGGAAAAGTAAAGGCGGTTGGTCGTTGTGCTGGCCACATGATACCCTCGATAACCGTGGGCCACTGAAACTGATGACCTTTACATCATCTGCCCAATAGACCGCATGATCTCTTTTGGTCGTTACAGGTAAAAAAAAATCCTAAGAGTATATACTTTGTGAATTGCAAAATCTGAAAGATAGGTTTATATTTTACTAAAGATTATCAAGATATTTAGGTTATTTTGATACGCTTTATAAATTAGATACACGTAGAAATAATATTAATTGCTCTTAAAATTCAATAAAATTTTTAAAAAGCACACACACACTAATATTTCCAAAACCCCTGGCAAATGCTATTGAAAAAAACAATTCTATCTCGACCTGGAGAGTGATCTCCCCGTTCACTTCTGCTAAGCAGATCTCTAGAAACGTCTCTGAAGCTACACCTGCATCACATTGAGCTGCCTTTCAAGTGTTCTGTGTTTCCTAACTGCTTCAAATCTATTAACCACACTCAAGCAACAAGCCGGTACAAACACGAGAAATGATTCTCAGAACTCGGAATCTCCATTTTTATTTTCCATCTTTTGTGCGTCGAGACGTTTCAAAGTGTTATTTGATTAAACTGTGTATCTCGAAGTTGACTTAAAGTTTTGATTCTACGCCAAGTTAGACAATGTCTTCTTGTCCACCCCCCACCCCCCTTATTGTTTTGTCAATAGTATTTGTTTCGTTTTTTTTTTCTTTTTAAGAATCTTATATTTGAAATGCAAATTTAATTCTATATTATGACTTTTTTTGTTGTTGTTTTTTTAGTCTAAGGTAATCTTGTTACCACAAAAAAAGGTTTGTTAGTCTCTGTTAGCAACCACGACCTATATATTAGGTATAAATAGACCAGACGATATTGTTATATAGTTGGTATTTTTTTTTTCACAGCTAAAATTTCATTTTAACATTGATCGGGTTTTGTTATTGTCTCTACATTCTGCATAAGCGTCAGCAAAAGTTTTAACCAGTCGATAGCTAGCGACCTGGAGAGTGCAACAGGACTTTCGAAACTAGCAAAATACAAGAAAGTACACACACAAAAAAAGCTTCTATTTTTTTATCTTAAGCGTATCAATTAGCTTCGATCAGTCATGTAATTAAATTGGTAATAAGCCTTAAACGACAATTTATAAAGGGGACTAATTCAGCTTAAACTGTCTGATATAAACTTTTCACATGTAAATTATGAGTGAGTTTGTTGTGGATGTACATTTTGGTTTATCATAGTTATAATGTTTGGTTTGGTGTAATGCACAAATTGTAAGACAAATTTTTTACGGACAATAAAGATTATTATTATTATACCACCATTTCAGTCTAGTACCATTTCTTTCCCATGGAAAGGGGACTAATTTAGCTTATACCACGACTTCAGTCAAGTAATATTTCTTTCCCTTGTTTAAGATATCAAACAATGAAATTTATTACCGATAGTTAATTAACCAATTGTCATTTATTTTTTGATTCTTGTGTGTTCAGGTAAATTTTTTTTTGCAAAATTTCAGCTTGATCCGAGATTGGTTGTAGAAGAAATAACGTGCACAAACTTTTGACCAGACAGACAGACACACACACAGGCAGACAGACAGACAGAGTGAATCGATAAAAGCTTTGTACAAAATCATTTATAGATCAGTGTAAAGGCAGAGAGACGAAAAAAGTTATATCTAACTTTAAAAAAACTTTAAAATATCTAAAAACAAAATGAGTACAAAATCATCCCTACAGTTCCTAATATATTATACTATAAACTGTTTACATAGAGAAAATCTAACTATAAGAACTGCAATATTATTTTTTTAAAAACAAAAGCGACTTTTGTATGAGTGACCATCACATTTTTTTTTTGGTGTCCAGAAGTGGGCAACTTCGAAATGCTCCAAGTCTTTACAGCTGCAAACACAATGATCATCTGCTAACAATACCAAGGTTACTATCATCATTTAGATCGACGCGTATGAAAAACACATTTACAAGAAAAACTCTTGCCTAAAAAACAGGACCACCCCAGAATAAAAACACACACACACACATTACACTGGGCCGCCACACAGACACTCACACTGAGAGGAGATCAGAAATAAAGAGACCGTGATTGGGGAAACTAGTCAGAGTCCGTTTTCTTTTCCCGCCCAGTGAAAGCTTTCAGGCTAGAGGGTGAGGCAAGTCAAAGGTGAGAGAGATGAGCTCAATGATTTCACTTCGCAAGTGTCAAAGGGTTAATGAAGAACAGCCCATATAGTCCACTGTAAGCAAAGCAATGTCGTTTATTTTCATTACAAGAGAATGAACTTAATAGAAATCAAAGAAGATCAGATATTTTTTGTTCATAAGAGTATTACCAGAATGACTGTTTTTTTTTTTGTATGTGTATTATATAGGTTATAATACACAGTATTTGGGAGTAGCAACCCTTGGGGTGGTTGTTGTTAGTAACCAAGATGGCGTTCCATTAGACAGCTGAATAGTAAATATTTAAGGGAGATAATTATAATTGAAACTTTTAAATTTATTTTTGCTACAAGAACTTTCAATTTAAAAAATTATATATGCAAGAGGCGAGCTATTTTTAAATTATAAATGGTTTTATTGCTTGATAAAGAGTGTGTTTAATCTTTCAAGGATACTTCTGGAAGAATTCAACTGTTTTATTTTATAAAGACTAAAAGAGGAATTCTGTTCGAATCCCCGCAGACAGCCGAATATACGTTGAATTTATGTGTCCCATTCATACGTCACTGTTGGGATGACAATTGTATTGAATAGGTGGATATTTGTCTGAAGTCTAATAACTTGGCTGGTCCAAATAGGCCGCAGGATTAAGAAAATGCTCCCCGCCTTTCCTATTGGACATGCCTCCATCATGGTAGGCATCCCCATCGTTTGCTAGGATCCTGCTTAAGTATGTCAATTTATTCATGTCAAGTCTGACGGGAGCACCCTTTGCCTTATATTTCACTCGCACAATTCTAGTTTTATAAAATTAATAGGGACCTCACACATTACAATCTCTCATAGCAATGACTAAGCTAAACCAAGATGGCTGCCGCATTTCTCTATTCTCGTCTGCGCGTTTCTTTTAAAAATTAATCGGAGTGATTCCCCCCTTCATTTGTCAAAGATCGTCCATTATTAAAAATCAAGGATCTATGTAATAAGGTCCAACTGTCCAGCTGAATTAGAGGATTGCAATATGTGCATCGATGACTGTGAGGACAGATCGTAGAGGACATATAGGACAATGTCTGTAAATAGAGGACAACATAATCCTCGTCTTTGTTTTTCGGTTACATTTAAAGCAAACACACTTCCCCAACGAGCGGAAGCATAAAAAAACAAAACAAAAAAACACGATCCATATGTATTGCTGTAACTGTAAGCCAAGTCTCAATCTATCTGTCTGGTCAACAAATCAAACACACATTATGCTAGAATATCAACATCCGATTGTTGCCCTTGGGGAAAAATAAGGGAGGCAACAAGAACAAAAAAAAAAAAAAACCAAAGAAAAAAACACTCCCAAGAATTGTACAGAGAATGACCATTGCCATTATTTTTTAAAACAGTGATTGCAAGGGAAAACGATACGCTTTGTCTGCAATTAATTTTTCACTTAGAAAGTCAGTAATACCTAATTGTATATTAAATAATCAAAAAGAGCTAAACCTAAAGTTTTACTTGCTGTAACAGTTAGGGAATTTCCAATTCTTCTCTATTTAGGGATTATCTTATACTATCTTATATAATACAGAGGTTACTTCAGAAAAGAAGATGATTACATCCTACGCGTCATGCATTCAGTCATGCATATTAACCAATGACTTAAATTCAGCCAAGTCACTGGTTTTCCTGGCTAGCTCAGGCAACCCATTCCATGCTCTAAAAGCACTAGGGAAGAAGGAGTATTTGTACAAATTTGTCCTAGCATATGGGATGAGGTATGTACCTTTATCTCTGTGTCTTTCAGAGTATTTTTTATTAAATTTTGTTTTTGTATTTGAAGATTATGGTTCAGTGTTTTATGTATAATTGCTACTTTACTTTTGAGTCTTCTGTCCAGAAGGCTTTCTAAATTTAGAGATTTTACTAAAGGTGTTACTCTAGTTAAGTGTGAATATTTGTTTGTTATGATTATAATTACTTCCATAGACCGTACTGTTTAAAAGACAATTTAATGTTGTTAATTTTTTAGTTTTACTGTGTATTTTTATGAAGTTAATAATATACTTTTACACCAATTCAACAGATATTATTTAATTTTGGACATTCAAGGTAATTCTCTATTTTTGTAAGAGTTTTGTTTAAAGATATTTTTATAAAAAACTTTCTATGATTGGTTGAGACGTTTTCATTTTCCCTTTTGGAGATTATCTAGTACTCATAGACTTAAATATATTATATCTAGACTGGAAACGGGAAACAAAATCTTATCCGCGATTGATCGATTCACAGACCTATATATATATATAGATTTTTATGTACGTAACTCTTTTTCAAGCTCTAAGGGAAGTCGCCCCAATCAATCTTTTCTGTCTTAGAAAAGTAGTTATCTTTAGTTTTCAAAGTTTAAAAATAATGCGAAATCATTTCTTGGATTTTCTTTAGAATGGGCTTTTAATCACAGAACTAGATATTCACGCATATATATAAACCACAGCCATTTCCTGTTAGTTTCCATTGAGATAATGTTTCAAAAATCCTAGATTTGAAATAATTCATGTCTGTTCATTTTAATCATCTTATGTACATTTAGATTGATTACCTAGATCTAAAAATTACAAAATAATAATTATGAGACGAGAGCACTCTTATTTTTTGATGTTCAATTACTAGATCTAGATCTAACATTTAAATTGTATATTACATAGGTTAGGGTTGAAAAAAACAACAACACAAATTTACACCTTATAACTACTTTACAAACCACGGCCTTGTTTCAACTTTTAAAGAAAATGTTCACGACATTTGTTGTAGATTTACAAGATTCACATGTCCAGTCTAGATATAATATATATAAGTCTAAGCTAACAATATTTAAATGTTATCTATTATTAAATTCATATACAGATATAGATGTAGAGATAGATATAGATTAAAATATACATGGAGGCGCAGTGGCTGAGTGGTTAAGCACTTTGCTTCCGAACCGGGCTTATGGGTTCAAAACTCGACGAAGAATGGGGTTTTGAATTTAGGGATCTTTAGGGCGCCTCTGTCCATCTAGCTCTAATGGGTACCTGACATTAGTTGTTGTGCTGACCACATGTTGACTGTAGGCCACAGACCCAGACGACCTTTACATCATCTGCCCTCAAAAGGTGAGCTAACTAACTACTTACTATATAAATAGTTATATATATATATATATTGAATTTTTATTTTTTTGTTACGTTACTATCTAGAAGTAGGTCAAAATGGTAGAAAGAATAAAACTTTCGAAGAAGTCTATCATAAAAGGTCGCGGCCGAAGCAAAATATGTTTGTTTGTTTTACATGTTTCGGATGTTCCTTCATAGTTGAAGATAGTTTACTTCCTAGTCCTAACCTCCCGCAGGACGACGGGGGATGGGAGCGGGCAGGGTTTGAACCCCGGACCATTGATAAATTCAAACGACAGTCCAGCGCGCAAACCGCACGACCAGGCAGCCATCCAATAGATCTAGATGTATCTGTAAATATATTTTTCTACGTCGCACAACCATGTGGGACACCACGCACGCATGCTGATTCTCTAACCCTCCTCTCGCCCGCACCCGCGCTTTCCTCTCTCTCCAGGCATGCGCAGACAGTCTTTTTCCCCAAAACGAACCCATCACTAAATAGCGGCGTATGCTACGCCGCGGGTCGGCTTGTATATATTACAACTTTGAGTAGTGCTTGCGTTCTTCTTGACGAAATGTCTGGATGTACTACACTAGTCAACACACCCAATCATCAGTGTGCAAGAACAAAACAGGGCCAGTCACGTAACTTCAACCAGACTCGGGTGTTTAAAATGATTTATGGCGAACATTCATTTCTTTCTCTACCTCTCCCCCCCCCCCCAATCCTTTCTTTTCTCCCCCTCTCTCTTTCTCCCCATCTCTCCACCTCTACCCCCTTTCTCCACTTCTCTCCCTCCCCTTTATATCTCTCTCTCAAATCATCTGCTTCATCAAGCCCGCCCCCCCCCCACCCCGTCCTGACACTCCAAGAATATTATAAAATCAGTTCACTCCCCTTCTTGTGTGTTCAAACATGTATGTGTGTTTGCTGATCTACATGTGTGTGTGTGTGTGTGTTGAGTGTTGTACTAAACTATAGATTCCATTGTTGAGACTAGCATGATTGTTTGAGGTTGACGTTAATGCGGCTCTTCGTTTTGTTTCGGTTGTTAGTTTTCTTGGCCCGTGACATGTTTTGTCAATACAATGGTGGTGTGTTTTTTTTGTCCCCTAGCTCGAGGGTTTACGTAACAGGTTCACACTGACTCCTGATCTTAAAGTTGTCTTCAGAAATTAGATATTAGCGACCTACCACTGTACTATCCACTATACTATCTACTGTAGTATCTACTGTACTATCCACTATACTATCTACTGTAGTATCTACTGTACTATCCACTATACTATCTATTGTATTATCCGATGTATTATCTACTGTACTATCTATTGTACTATCCACTATACTATCTATTGTATTATCCGATGTATTATCTACTGTACTATCTATTGTACTATCTATTGTACTATCCACTATACTATCTATTGTATTATCCGATGTATTATCTACTGTACTATCTATTGTACTATCCATTATACTATCTATTGTACTATCTATTGTACTATCCACTATACTAACTATTGTACTATCTATTGTACTATCCACTATACTATCTACTGTAGTATCTACTGTAGTATCTGCTATACTACCGCTGTACTATGCACTGTACTATCTACTATACTATCTACTGTAGTATCTACTGTAGTATCTGCTATACTACCGCTGTACTATGCACTGTACTATCTACAATACTATCTACTGTAGTTTCTACTGTAGTATCTGCTGTACTACCGCTGTACTCTCCACTGCACTATCCACCCAGATGGCTATTCCGCTAAAGGCTGGAACTAAAGGTTGGAGCCAAAGCTTGACTCGTGAAACCATTCAGTTAGAACAAATGGTCGGGATTGAAGGAAAGACTCTTCGCACTAGCTTCTGTCCAGTGGCGTAACTAGGTTATATGATACCCCCTTGCGGCCCGCACCATCCGAACATTGCTAGCACTGCTTCTGTTTGAAGGTTACTGAGTGGTCATATATTCAGATGTCGCCCATGGGCCATCGTCATATAATGTACGCGCAAGGTTCTCATAAATTATATTAACAAGATGTTTAGTTACATATTAGCTTGGCGAAGCTACGATACATTTCCTATAGTGCTAAAGATAGCCACATAAATATTCCCATTGCACTAAAAATAGCCAGTTATGATATGAATGGGTTTCTCGGTCCTCGTAAGATATTAGAGAATTAAAAATATTCAATGAAACTAGTTTTGCGTCTTGCCCTACTGCATGCATGCATGTTTATCGTTTTTCATATTATTGACGTTGCAATGGGTTTTAAAATGGGTGTTCAATCTTTCCATTATTTCAATCTGAGGATTAAAATGGGTAACATACGATAGTTGGGGGAAAAGTAAAGGCGGCTGGACGTTGTGCTCTCCACCTTGCGATGTATAAGGCAGATGATGTAAAGGTCATCTGTTTCTAAGGCCGACAGTGAACGATGGTGACATGTGGTCAGCACAACGACTAACAGACAACCCCCCCCCCCAAATAATGTTAGTTACCAAATAGAGTTGTGTGAATTAACGGGGCGTATTAAAAAATTAAAAATACCGAAATAAAAAAAAAGAAAAGGCAGCCCTCACCAAGATTCGAGCCCGAGACAGCTGGGTTCAGAAGCTAAGCTCTTTACCACTCAGCCACCACTTTCCCCCTATGACAGCAGTTCTCAACCTTTTAAGCTCGGCTACCCATTTTTACAATCCCCGACTTTTCCGCGAACCACCCACACCCACACCACACAGCAATAGAATAATAGACAAAAACAATCCATATTTTCGATGGTCTTAGGCGACCCCTAGCAAATCGTCAATCGACCCCCCAAGGAGTTCGCGATTCACAGGTTGAGAACCCCTGCCCTATGAGATATAGAAAAGATAGACAGATAGATAGATAGATGATAGATAGATAGATAGATAAATAGATAGATAGATACAGACAGACAGACAGACAGACAGACAGACAGACAGATAGATAGATAGATAGATAGATAGATAGATAGATAGATAGATAGATAGATAGATAGATAGATAGATAGATAGATATAAACCTTTAGTCGATCGACTCTGAATCAAGAATAGATATATTCTTGTTAAAGTTAAAGAGGATGATTAAATACAGAAAACTGGAAGGAATCCTCCAACACCGACGTCTAGATCAGAAGACATCCTGTCAGGTTAGAGCAGGAGATGGAAGCTCACGGCTAATCCGCAGCACCGAGCATCAAAAGCAAGATGTTCAGCGTGAGCTCACAGGTGTGTTAAATCCATCACACCCGCAACACCAACCTGTAGATCTCTCTCGCCCCCTTACCCGCATTCACATCTCCTCCCCCCCCTCCCCCCGCAGCAGCCACAGCGCCTGATAATTAATTCAGCAGTTTAGAAAACATAATTAGCTCAACTAAGCCAGAGTCCAAAAGCTCATCTCTGAGCAACTTCTACATCACTCCTCGAATGCCAGTTGCTCTAAGTCTTTTTTTTTTCTACTGTCTGTTGTTTAATGCTCATTTGTTGTTTTTTTAAAGCTTTTTGTTTTTTCTGCCCTTGTTTCTTTATCTCCCTTGAAGATCGATTTCCTTAGAGCTGGAAAAATAAAAAAGGATTTGACGGAGTCATCCATTCTTTTCAGTTCAATTAGTAAAACCTTTCCTATTGTCTTTTCACCGCAGGAAATTAATTTTTGGCCGAGATGAACCTAAAGGGGACGCAAAAAATGGGGCGGGGGAGTGGGGCACCTCTCAAGATTTGTCGACCGTCTTTCACCATTCCTCTTTGTCTTTAGCCTTGGATAGATCCTCTTTTCATGTCAGGCCTGTCTATTCTTTTATGTTGTCTTCCCATCGCTTTCTCTGTCTGCCTCTTCTTCTTGGTACTGAAGGAAGGTCTTTGAGCCCTGAAGACCTTGTAATATGGCCATAGAGTTTTTTAATTTGCGGTTTTTACAGTAGTTAGCAGGTCGTCGTTGGGGGTCCAATCGATGTCATAACCCAGTCTCTAGTCTCGTCGTTCGTGATGCGGTCTTTGAATGACACAGGATCTTTTGTAAAGGCGTTCAAACTGACGATGTGTGCACATTTTAAGACCTGAACACTGTGCCTGGGGACAGATAGGACTGGAGAGCCTTGTCCTTGTAGAGTAACGTATCCCTTTCAGACCTTGCGATCTACAAGCCAATGGTGTTTAGTTCATTTGTTTCTAATGTCACCGAGGGTGTCATGTGGTCATCTCAACGACCTACCGCCTTGACTTTCCCCCAACTTAAGTCAGGTACCCATTAGAGCTGGTTGGACGCCGGGGCGTCCTAAATATCCCGGAATTGAAAATCTCATTCTTCACTGAGGTTTGAGCCCTGGACCTCTCGGTTCGGAAACCAAGCGCTTTAACACTCAACCCCCCACGTCCTTAGTTGCGCGCATATTCATAGTCTCCGCCCCTCCCCACCTCATTTTTGTGTCAACGGTGAGTGATAACATTTACCATATATCACTCACTACGTCTAATATTTGGATCCGAATCTATTTCTTAGCAAGTCTTTTAGCTGCTGAGCTGTAAGCTCTTTTGTAGTCTGCGTCAAGGACAAATAGTGAGCTGTTATTCCCAGCTACTTGGCACTGCTATACGGGCACTGCTATACGGGCACTGCTACACGGGCACTGCTATACGGGCACTGCTACACGGGCCGTGTTTTTTTTTAAATACTATCCGGAGCTTTGTCTTAAAAACTAAATATTAGGCAACAAAGTTCAAGGTCATCAGCAAAGTTCAAGGCCATTAGTAAACATAAAAAAAAGTTCAAGGTCATCCACAAAATTAGCGTTATGGGGAAGGGTATAAAGAGGTTGTGATAACAAGCTCTTTTGTATTTCCCCCCCCCTCTCAAACCAGAATTTGGACAAAACTTTGCGATCGATATTTTCAACTTGATTAACCCATCTCCTCCACGGGGAGGACAGATTTTTTAGATAATGATGCTCTCAGCATTGTCACAATGTATCATTTTTTTTATTGCTCTTATAAAACCGGAAATGAGCAGTTTTTTAAAAATTATATTGTTACAATCAAGTCTAGCCTGTTTTAAATTATACATGTTTAAAAATTGTCTTAAAACAAGCAAAGTAAAAAAAAAAAAGGGGGAAGAACTCCGCCCTTAAAACTATATCTATTAATAATGAAAAAATTATTTCCCTTATTTGATATCCAAAAAATATAAATTACCTATAATACTAAATGAATATTTTTGTTTATTGATTCGTGTTTTGTTACGTACAATAAATAGTTGTGAAGTGGAAAATATCAACTTATTGATTCTTGTGTTGTCAGGTAAGAAAAATAATTGTAAAAAATTTCAGCTTGATCCGAGATTGGGTGTGGGAGAAATAACGTGTACAAACTTTTACCAGACAGACAGAGTGAGTTGATATAAGCTTTGTAAAAAAAAAGTTTGTTAATAGATCTAAATAATAAATAAATAGAGAGATAGATGCATTCACTTCACCACAAGACTGATATCTTTGTACTGCGCTCTGATTTCAAAGCAGCAGTTGTGTTTGCCTCGAAGAGATCAATCACAGTAATCTGCCCCTTGTTAACCTTTTGATTCACATCCGGTTCAAATTTAAAAGACATCCCCTTGAATCAATGACAGATCGAGCGGGAATAGGAAGAGAAAGCGGTATTGGTCAATGTGGGGGATATTAGGAAGCCTGGTGGGAAAAGTTAAGGACATAACAAGAGGAATAGGAAGAAGTATTTTAAATAAATAGCCAAAATTAAACTTCAGCGGATAAACCAAAATTAAAAAAGAAGCTGTACATAGATTTTTAAAATTTTTTTGGTTAAAATTCCCCCACGGGCTAAGGCAGTGTTTCCCAAACTTATTTCCTTAACGGAACATTCCGCACATTCTCAGTATTTAGCGGAACACTTTGCTTATTTTGTTTTAGATAGATAAATTCACGTGGTATTAGTTAATTATTCCAGTAGTTTGTGGAACACCTATTCAAGCCTTGCGGAGCCTTGTGTTTACGCGAAACACAGTTTTTGAAACACTAAATAAATAAATTATGGCTTTTATATAGCGCTACTTTCATGCTTAAAGCATGCTCAGAGCGCTTTGGTCCAATCTCAGTTGTGGACCAGTGGGGGAGGGGGTATCTAGGAGTAGGTTTTTCCATGCTGCCTTTAGGTGCTTAGTAAACACAACTCTGCCCGAGGCGGGTGTCGAGCCTCGAGCCCCCAAGCCAAGCCAAGTTCAAGCGCACTTAGCCTCTCGACCACGCTTCCGACTATGCTAACACTATGCTAAGGATTAACAGAAGTGGATTGATGCAAGATCAATCGTTTTAGAAGGCCTAAACACTGACCCGTGACGTCTCAACCTGTGGGCAGTTTAGACCAATAGCTTATGTTGCGACATCGACTGCCCCATAGATCCCAAGGGAGTACTTTAGTTTTTTAATTCAAGTGTTTAAATACTTCTACAATTATTTCGTCTGAAATATAAAGATGGGTGGAGCTTTCAATAGTTTTGAGTGCCGCGTTTAAGCTACAAAGTGTTTCCTTTTGTGAGAGTGCTTATGCACATTATTTTATTCACAATTCAAAAAACAGCCACAAATGATTGTTATTACCTGGCTCATCGTGGCTCCAGAACCAACCAATGTAAACGCCGTGGTTACCATATCCGGTGTTTCTGTGCCACTTGGTAATCCATACTTGAACTCACCGCCTTGCACCTGCAGGACAAACACAAAATCGATGGATTAACAGACCGTCGTGTTGAGTTTCATTTCAGCAAACATTTGCACTACAAGGATTAGCCGCCATTCTTACATTCAATGGATTATTTTAACAAGCATTTTAGTTATTTTTTTTTAAACACGTGTTTTACATATTAGGAATGTTTCTTCAGATTTGAAGATTACTAAATTCTAGCTTTAACCTTACGGAGGGTAGCGAGAGATAGCGGTGGGCAGGGTTTAAACCCGATACCATTGAGACTATCGAATGAAAGTCCAGAGCGCATAACACCTTACCAGGCAAACATAAAATATAATAAAAAAAATATAACATTTTTTAAATTTTAAAATTTCTTTTTATTATAGTAATATTATTAATAATCTTTTGTCACTTTATAATTAGGTCAAGGTAAAGATCGTTTACACAATAAAAATAAACAATGACAATTCAAGAAAGCAAGAGATTTTTTCTCATAAGTACTAAAAATAACCAAGAGAACTAAAAATAGAGTTCGAATTTATTTCTTGTATGTTGGAGTAGCTAATTTTTCAGAGGATATAAATACAGAGGTGAATCTTTCAATACGTTATAAGCTTCATATTCTGCGAACTTATTATATTTTATTTTAAGTTGTATTCTGTTATCGTAGTATGTGTTCAATTTTTTTAGTTATATCAACTTGAGGATTTAAATTGTTTTATTTTATACACAGGATTTCTGTTATTTTTTCTCCTAAGCAAGACTCTCCGGCGATTAGATTGAACATTGGATTTATTATTTGTATCTAAGTACTGAAAATACCAATTGTGTGTAGAGACGCACTGTAGGTGACTGCTAGTGAACGCGCAATTATGACGATATTAATTCAAGGCGAGACTGTAGATTAGACATAGCTAAACACAGTTGGGGGCTAAACTTTCATTGTAGTAACATCTTCAACATCATACTGACTGAGACTAGACTGCTCCCGTGCTGAATTAAATGTTCATATTTTTGAACTAAGCCCTGTTGACTTGGTCTATCGAGAGTTGCCTCAGTATTGTGTATAACTTGATCTGTAAGTCTGTCAATATGAATTCAACCAAAGTAATACTACGCTCAAGCAACCTTCTGATCAACACAAACTCTACAGACCCAGAGTAGACATATTACAGAGGTATTATACTATTACAGAGGTATTATACTATTACAGAGGTATTATACTATTACAGAGGTATTATACTATTACAGAGGTATTATATTATTACAGAGGTATTATACTATTACAGAGGTATATCTCTGGCAATGGCAATCTGAGCATTAAAAATATTTATAGAATCTTAAATGCTACTGGTAAAATCATTGGCAAAAAACAAACCCCATTTGGGCAGTTGTTTGAGACAAACATCTATAAAAAAGCTTACAAGATCCTCGAAATAAAGAATCACCCTTTGTGTCAGGATTTTGTGATTTGACCATCACAAAAGAGATACAAGACACCGATGGCAAAGTCAAACAGACACAAACACTCTTTTGTTCCCCTGGCAATCAAATCATTAAATAAGAACAATCTGGTATAAACTTTGTCACATGTAAATTATGAGTGAGTCTGGTGTGAATGTACACTTTGGTTTCTTATAGTTATAATGTTTTTTGTTTGGTGTAATGCACAAATTGTAAGACAAATTTCCATACGGATAATAAAGATTATTATTATTATTATAGTATTACCCACCTAATTCCGTCGCTACCCCTCCTTACATTTCGGACCACCGAGAATACGCATTACGAGATTAAATTGGATTTATTACAAAAATTGACAAAAATCAAATCAAATGGAGTCTTTGGGAAGAGTATGAAGCAGGGCATTAGTGATGTGGCTCGCTTAACTTGAGGCGGAACATTACATGACCCCCCCCCCACCCCAACTCCCAATGCGGGAGAAAAGCGGGGCATTACAGGGGGAAAAAATCGACCACAATGGTACTGAGTATTGGTAGCTTCGTTATGGACTGAAAGGAAATGTGTTCAGGGACCGGATAGGGCCCGCAGGACGTGGCTAAACAACACTGATCTATTGATTTACTGAGCTGCTAAATATGTCAATTTAAGACAATACAGGGCTATAATTATCTAAAAAATAACACTGATTAATAGTTCAAGGTATAAAAAGTTAATTGTTTTTAATTTTAAAAATAAAATAATCAAAACAAAATAAAAATGCGTAAATAATTATCGGCTTGGTATTAGAATTAAAAAGCTCTTGATTACAAAAAGATTTCCGAATCGTCGACAGAGAGAAATATATCGGACAATACATGTTGCAAGCACGCAAACACACAACATAAACATACACACTCAAAATATAAACACACACACACACGCACACATATTAGAACCAACAGATACTCAAATGTAAGCGCACTCACACACACACACACGATATAAACACATACACACACAATATAAACACACAACGCTTCAGCTTTTAAACAAATATAAACGATGCTCTCCGGTGATGTATTAGCTCTACGGGCCCCACGGCGAAACTAGAAACCCGCCGTCCTGTTCCGTACCCTGCTTGAAAGAGAATGTCCATCATTTCTTTCTTGAACCCTCTCATGTCAAGACAAGTTGTGCAGCATAAACCATTAGGGCTCTGATAAATATAAACAACGTGTTAAGATCTAAATCCAACAACCAGGGAATCAAGAGCTCAATCCCCATCCCCACCTCAATGAGTTAAAAGCTCAAGCCCTGTCAAAAATGAGTTAAAAGCTCACGTCCTATCAACAATGAGCTAAGATCTTAAGTCCTATCACCAATTGAGATAAGAGCTCAATCCCCACCCCAATGAGTTAAGATCTCACGGCCTATCACCAGTGTGTTAGGACCTTAAGCCTTATCACTTTACATCTAAAAGCATTTGACTGTTTAACTCTCTCCCTCCCATCACGTTGTTTCAGCCAATTTGTTTCACTAAAGAGAATTGCCTATCACCCACTTGGCCGAACATGAAAGAGTTAAACCTGAAAACTTTAAAGTCATTTAATTCTCTAAGTAGAATGTCGAGTAACATCAAAACACTCCCACCATTTCCATGGCTAATATTACTCTGTCTGTCTGTCTGTCTGTCTGCTCCATTTATTTAGTTTTTTTTTCGTCCGCCGTCTGCTACAGTTCTCCAGTGGCCTATGTCTCCCTCCTGAAATAAGGACCCGCCAAACCAACTGGCATAGACTATCTATGTCCTCCCTCCCAGGTCCTGCTGTTACAGAAAACCACTTTCTATCCATTTAGTCCCCTCCACCCCCACCCCATCCCCCAATCTTAGTATGTCACCCCCCCCCCCAAACCTCTCAGCACCCCACCCGATCAACCTTCCACCCTAGGAGTCTTACAGTAGAATATTCTGGATCAAGTCTGCTGACCCAGCCAGTAAGGAAGTCACCAGGCGACATAATTTCCTTTTATCTTGATTTCACTTCACATCCACCTCCCCCCCCCTCTTCATCTCTCTGGCGATACTTTCGAGACCCCCCACCCCGGCTGCCACTTTCCCGTTCCCCAGGCCAATTAGATTTATTAGATTCAGGTCTAGTACTTAAGTCCAGTTACAGACCAGAGCTGGTGGAACCAGAGTCTACATCCAACTTATTTCTTAAGCTCATGCTCTGAGATTGGAATTAAGATTTCAGTAACTCGAATGATTTGAGTGAATTAATGGATTCAAGAATTCAATAATCCAATAAATTAATAATACAATGCATCCAATGATTCAATGAATCTAATGATTCAATTCATCCAACGTTTCAACTATCCCATGATTCAATGCATCAAATCATTAACTCATCCGATGATTCAATGCATCCAATTATTCAATTCATCCAATTATTCAATTCATCCAATCATTCAATTCATCCAATGAGTCATCCTTAACTCTTCCTCTCCGAGCTGACGCTACCAACGTTGATTTGACCCAATTAAATTTAATTAATATTTGGTTTTATAAACTCTAATTTGTATTATATAAAATGAGCACGCATTCTCCTATAATTCTATACCTAATATTGGCTAATGTAATATTTCTTGATAACAAAAAAGTTATTGAACTTTAATAACATGGTAGTGAAACACAACTTAACGTAATCATCTTCTTCTTTGAAGTAACGTCTGTATCGTATAAGATAAGATAACTGAGCAAAATGAATAATATCCATCGGAACGTGGGCAAAAATTACGGAGAGAAAGAGTTCAAATCCCCGTTATCCTTAGAATCCCCCACACTGCACCACTCGGCCATCACCATGCCATGAAAGTAAATATTTACTTACGACTTTCGCTCCCAACCAGAGAAAAACATTAACGCCGCCTTTGCACCAAACTCTTTCTGGTGTTCTACTCTAACCAAATCTAAGAGACAGCACTAAGGATTTCACACTTGTGCTGTAACTTCTCTATGTCAGTGGGGGTAAACTGAAACTTGAGCTAGTCAGTTAAACGTAACTTGATGACACTTTACAAATGTTACCAAAAAAAAACACTTCCCAGTACAAAGACTTTTACACTATTCAGTCGCGGTGCAGTGGAATGTCTTGCTATGTTTCTTGTCAGTCATTTAACAGTAAATTGGTACCTGGCTATAAAGTTATCATATATCCACCATGAATCCCCTGCCCCATAACCGTTGCGCACAAGACTTGCTTTTCAACAGCCTGGGCAACTCGAGCCTAATTTTATTTTCATGTCACGCATGGGCTGGATCCGTTCGCGCGCGGAAAAAAAAAAAAAAGCCAACTCTGAACTCCCGTCAAAGATAAATAGACACAATCCACTTGCAAGAGGCACAGAAGTCAGAGCCACGAGGATACAATGGACCCTGGCAAGCTTTCAACTATCTCCGAGTCCAAGACGATTTCTGTATTCATACGCCGTCGTCACATTTGTAATGTATATCCTTCCGCGTGAATAGTTCCATTAGGAACAGTAATATCTAAAGAGACATAAGTCGCAGGGATGTAATGGATTAAGCAGTATTAGTTTAAAGACTTGTTTACTTTGCACTTTGTTCGTTCTGGATACTGAAGAAGTAGGCATCGAAGTGAAATTACTTGGAGAACAGGCATGGACAAAGAGGCTTTGTAAGATTCCATGGATTGCAGAGACGATTCCTGAATTGCTCAAAAAGAGGTTATTGTTAAGAAGAATATAACATGAGTTTTGTAACACTGAAGTCCCTACTGGACAAAAAAAAATATAGAAACGGAAAAGTGGTTTGAATGCTGGGACAAGTCGCAAGAAGCCCGCGGAGTCTGGGAGCGCATGAGGCGCCCTGACCGCACTTCCCCGAGGTGGAGGCTGTCCAGGCCTGAGCAAGCTATTATAGCACAGTGCAACACAGGTCACTGTCCTGTTGGCTCATATTTCTCACGGCTATGGCCAAATTTCGATTCACGGTGCCCCCGCTGCGGGAAAGAAGAGGAAACCGTGCCTCATATTCTGTTTGACTGCCCCAGACCTGCTGATCTCCGCCTCGACAGGTCTGGGAAACCAAAAATTCTCGACCTGTATGGCGACATTTATGCACTACGCAAAACAGCAGGACTTCCGTCCAGGGCTTTTGCAAGAGAGGATTTGAGCCTCTCAATGCCCCAATCATATGGCCTGGCCAGTGGTATATATAATCCTTACAATCTAATCCATCCCAGTGGCGCTACAGCCCATGGATGGCGCTACAGCCCATGGAGGACGCTGGCCTGCTTCAGCACATCCTACTATTCAGATCTCTCTTGAGCTTTACATCTCCATGCCCGAACTTGATGTACATCTGTCTCTACATCGCCAATCCACCGTATCCGGGGTCTGCCTTCGGGACGCCTGCCTTTTGTATTTTTCCGATATACAATTTTTGCTCTTCTGTGCTCTGACATTTTTTCAAGGAGACCAGCCAAGACTATATCAACTGTCTGTCTGTTTGTGCGTCTGGTACAAATATTGTGCACGTTATTTCTCCCTCTTCCTATTCTCGGATCAAGTTGAAACTTTGCATAATTATTCATTGTCCCTAACAAACCATGAGTGAATAAAAAAATTATTTACCAATTAATTAGGTCTCATGGGAAATGTGAACTTATTAATAACAAATGCAAATGCATTCTCGAACAAGTAAAATATTTTTAAAAATATTTTTAAAAAAAAAGGCTTATCTAAAGGGGAAGAACTATATCTATGAATAGTATACAATCTATTTACCTTATTTGATATCAAACAAAATAATTCATACCAATAATTAGTTAAACTAATTTAGTATTTTTGTTAATTTCCAAATTATTGTTTAAATTATTAATCTGATCGGAGAATGCGTGAGGGAGAAATAGCGTTAACAATTATTTAAGGGGACTAAACCCAAAAAATTTAGCCATGTATGTGAATACTGAAGTGTTAGTTTCCCTTGTTACTATTATTAAACAAATGCGTCTTGTCTATCTCAATGTATAATTGTGCAAAGTATCAGCTTGTTCCGAGAATGAGTGTGGGAGAAATAACATGTACACACTTTTTACCAGACAGAGTTGATATAAGCTTTGTAAAAACAAAATATAAAAAAAAAATGATGAAAACAAGCTAGATGAAGAATGTATTCTTTTTACCAAAACTTGTTTAAAGTCCATAAATTCTTTTTTTTACTAATGTATAATTAATATTAACACTACGGAGCTATCACATGCACAGAGCCTGTTTTGCTCCTTTGTAACGAGATGATTGTGTTTACCGGCAAGAATCATTTGTCAAAGAGATCACTTACTTCACGTTTGAACAGCACCTCGACATTCCAACACTGTAGACTGTAGAACAAGAATGTGGCGAGCAAGAGTGCAAACTTACACCCAGGTCTTTAGATCTACACACAACTTTCACATGCTTGTTCCAGGCGTAACTCAATCCACAGACTATCCACGCTTTGGGTCCAAGCAGTTTTCTGTCAAGGGCTCACATCTTCTAGCGACTGACTGGATTCCCCCTCTCCCCCACAAATACACCCCCACCCCCACAAACACACGCACACCAGTTAAGGATCACAAGGTATTTCGCTATACCGCTTACCTTTTTTTTAATATGTTCTCTCCTTCCTTTCTTAACGTCGCTAGAAGTCGCAGGATTGTCATGTGATCACAGTTCAATCAAAGGGAAGGTTATTATAATCCCATTAGTACTGAAAGCGTGTGTGGGTGTGGGTGGGGGGAAGGAGTGACGGTGTGTAAAAGTGCGAGTGTGGAGGTGAATAGTGTCAACATAGAGACCAATGGACCGTAAGCCTAATTTTTTTCCCCCTTCTATTAGGCCGACAAAGCATTAGGTTGGGGCTTTAAAAAAAGTCATGCATAAATTCATATATATATCGCAACATAGTTGGCTGGTCTTACTTGATTACGCTTTGCGAATCACCCAATAATAGAATTTTTTGTTTCTATTTGTAATGATGAAGATTTTCCGGCCGGATAGCAACCTTTGTTCGAAGCAGATGTTATCTCAGGGCAGGATAGTACTTAGTAATTTCACTAAATCTAAAGAGATCCCTTTATTTTGTCATTCGAACGGTACTAATGAAACGTTGTGCCGAAATCCCGCCAGAGGAGAGGGGAGGGGGGTAGCTGAAGTGTGTTGCCATAATTACTTAAAAACTACATATATCTGAACATGTCACTCAGACAAGTGAAAAGAAAGTCACCCTCGGTCAATGTACTGACCACCCGTCACTTGTCACCCTCTGCAACTGCCTCGGAGTTTAGTGAACTACCTTAAACCAAAACCAGTGACTCATCTGGGCGCATCCATTACCTTTCGAGACAAAAGGAGCCATATATATATATATATATATATATATATATATATATATATATATATATATTATATATATATATATATATATTATGAGAGAGAGAGAGAGAGAGAGAGAGAGAGAGAGAGAGAGAGAGAAGAATATAAAAGAGAAGCACACGTATAAAAATTTCTACTAGATCTTTGAGTAACATTAAATTTTGATATGATTTGATATGTGCATCTATATCGTGCATCTATATTGTTATTGTACAGTAGTTACGCTGAGGTTGTCAATTGTAGTCAAACTGAATTTCCATTTGATTAGTTCAATAAAGTTATCTTATCTTATCTTAAAGTGGAAGGTTTAACAGAATATTTTCCCTTTCACGCATGCTCTCTCTCCTCTCTCTGTCTCTCTCTCTCACAAAGTTCAATTCTCTCTAACTAATTATCTTTCAGTTTCCCTGTCTCCTTCTCTCTTCTCCAATTCTCACTTTCCTTCGTTCTCTTTCTTCTTTCCTTTCTCTTTTATTCTCTCCGTCTCTCGATTCTCTTTTATCTCTAGCTTTCATGCTCTCTTCTTCCACTTTCATTCTCTCTCTCTACTTCATCCTTTCTCTCAATCATAGTTTAGCAATTTCACACCCTCCAAACGCCCATCTGAACCAACCCTTAAGAAAGAAGAAGAGGGAGATAATGGAAGCCTGCAGTGAAGACTTGGTTCGTGACAGACGGACATTCATTGGGTCAAGACAAATAGTCCAATCCACGAAACGAACTATTCCTATCCGTCTCCCTCACTTAGGACACACTCATGGGAGTATGTGTCTTTAAAAAACTGTTCTGACACTCTGCCCTCAACCCAAATCTTATTCCAAAAAGCAAATAAAAAAAAACACAAAAGAAAAAAAAACATAGACACAATCGCCCCGCTTTGATTGGATCAATTTGAAAGTAACCATATAATGTCCTCTAAACACTAGAGAGTTTCCCTCTGGTCTATTTCTGTTTTCTCCACCACGAAGAGTTTCTTCTACAAACGTTTAAGAGGGATCACAAAAGGGAAGTAATTGTCTGATAAGCCCAACAAAGACAACAACAGGATTGCTGGAGTTTCTCTGATTCAATAAACAAAGCGAATGTTTTCTTAAACTGACCTTTAGCCGCCATTTTTTTTTAAATCTTGAACTAAACATGTAGCTATTGAAAATTTAAAGACATAAAACTACAACGAAACAACGGTGTTTTTTTTTTTTTTTATAAAGGGAGATAACTATTTATAGCGTAGTGGTCTAAAAACGCCTCAAAATACAACGAGAATCTCATCATCAATAAATATTGCAAAATTAAGCTATATTAGAAATTGCGGCATTAATAACATATTCACGTTTGACTAGAGTCACACCATTAGTTTAATCGCTTTGTTTAGAGACACTTCAGAACAGAAGACTTACAAAGTAAAGTAGCAATATCTTATATAAAGTAGAATGTATGGAGTATGTATTCATGTTTGTATATATGCCCCACATAGAAATCAAAACTGTTCGACCAATATTGATAAAACTTGGTATAAATGTTCCTTAGATCATTGCAGTGAAATTAGTGTATAATATCCATCTCACAACCGGGGGGGGGGGGGGGGGGGGGGCTAAAATAATATTAGAAAAAAACTAAATATATCTTTATTAAAGAATGAAACTTTTAACAGATCGGGTAAACCCATTTTCACAGTATTTTATATTTGATATGCATATGTCGGCTGAACGGGTAAACCCATTTTCACACTCTACTTTTATTTTCAGGATAAAATTTTAAAAATGTGAAGGGAACATTTGCCATGTTTGACATAGATCTAGATCTAAATCCAATCCACTAAATCAGTAATACCCAGACTAAGGTGGGTCATATCGTGACCTCCGTGACGAAGGCGCCGGTCATATCCAGTGTTAGACATTTAGTATTTTTAGTTTGTATAAAGACGCACCATAATTGACGGATTTTGAACGCGACTAGTGACATTATGACTTAGTGGGTTAGAGGCTACTTAAGAGACATAAAATCAGTTGGTGATAGGATTTCATAAGGGTAGGACGTACTTATTGACTGAGACATCGACTGTGGCCCTTTCATTGGATTAAACCTTTCATCCGAACTGTTCAGCGGTGTTTGGACTCGTCTCCTTACTTGTTAAAACAAGATGTTGTCTGTTTGCTTGTTGGTTCATCACATTGAAATACACCCGCACAAGAAAACCCAGACATCTCTAGAGTAATCTGTCGTAATCAGGCAGGCATCAATTAACTACAAGACAGACAGGCAACATCACACCGGCTAGTAATACACAAAACACTGAATCATAACTTGTAAATGCATATCAGTTTTCACATAGAATACTTAGAAAGACACAAAGTAAAAGAATTATAATTTCATAGTGCTAGGTCAAAAAAAAAAGCAAACTGTTACAAGTTCTTCACCGGTGTCATTAGAGCATGGAACGGGTTGCCTGAATCAGCCTGGACAAACAATGACTTAGCGGAGCTGAAGTCTCTATTTAATATGCACGACTAAAGATTAAATCATGAACGTCTGTAATTTATAAGATAAAATATATTTGACTAAGCCCTAACTATTTAATAACATATATTTGACTAAGCCCTAACTATTTAATCTTATCATATACAATACAGAAGTTACTTCAAAAAAAGAAGATGACTGCGTCATGCATATAGCCATGCATGTTAACTAATGACTTAAATTCTGTAAAGTCACTGGTTTTCCTGGCTAGCTCAGGCAACCCATTCCATGCTCTAATAGCGCTAGGGAAGAAGTAAATTTGTACAAATTTGTCCTAGCATATGGAACGAGGAGTGTGCCTTTATCTTTGTGTCTTTCTGAGTATTTTATTAGATTTTGTAGAGTTAGGTTTGTAATATTCATATAGAGTCCACTACAGCCAACGCTGTTCATACATGTTATATTTGAGTTATGTTTCCTTTGTCCTAAGTAGTCATGTGCCCTTTGTTGTGCAGCACAGGCAGTTCTTCCCAAGATGGCGTCGTAAGATACTTACATTAAATCTATACGACCCAATTTCTACATTTGTTGTTTAATGTTTCAATTCTAATCAACATGGTGGCAGCGCTGGCACTAATCAACATACGCTGAAATACATAGGGCCCTCAAAATCAAATGTAGACACTTCAGTGTCAAAACAATGTCGCCATAACGAACGTGGCATGAAAATGACCGTGAAGTCAAAACTGTGCCGCCAAAGAGTCCAACAAAAAGTCCAGCCATTACACCAATCGAATTCCGAACAGTTTGCAATTGGGCTTACAGTTAAGAGTTGAGATTCGGGAAAAGGAAGGGGGAGGGGAGGAAGGGATGTCCGATGTTTTAACGGTGGAACAAGCTTTCCTAAATTGGTTTTCGTTTAGAGATTACATGCGGGAATATTCATGAGGGTTTGGAGTCCCTGTGTGAATGTGAGTCTGATCTGTGATGGCAAAGATGGAGAAAGGAGAGGTGGGGGGGGGTGACCAAAGCAGCAGCCAAACACACAAGCATGACGGTGAACTCAGTCAAACACTATTGCGCTCGCTACTTGCTACATGTTAATTTGCATCCCACAGCCACACCAACAGCCTCAGGGGTTCTCAACTAGTGGTAAAAGATGAAAGGGTCCATCAGTGGCGTTTGAATGGTGACGAATGCGTAGCACGTTCAGAAAGCACACACAAGACCCCCAAGAAAAGAACTAAACTTGAATCTACTGAATATCTCTTACGGCAATGGTCTTTACCTGCGTAGCCTCGCAAGGGGACCTGCGTAGCTCCTCAAAGATAACTGCGAAACTTTTCAAGGAGACCTGCGCAGCTTTTTAGTAAAACCCGCGTAACCTCTTAATAAGACTTGGAGACCGCTTTCAAATCAAATGAGTCATGAGCCAACAGACTACGTGCAATGCAGATTGGTTTGGTGTTAGAGGCGGTTAGATTATTTTGTAACTCATTCTGGTCAGTGAAACAGAGAGCAGTTTTTCTTTTTATCTTGCTATCAGGGTCGTGTTTACACTTGAAACGGGCCCTAAGCTATTAGAGATACTTGGGTCCATTTATAAATCCAGAAATAATATGTCAGTGCTAAATATTTACTGCGGGCCCTAAGCTTGTGTTCATCTTCACCTATCCCTTAGTCTGTCGGACCATTGGGGCATCACACAAGATTTGTCATCCGTTTTTCTCCATTCCTGTCTTTTGCCTTGGATAGAACCTCTTTCAATGGCAGGCCCGTCCATTTTTTTTATGTTGACTTCCCATCGTTCTCTCTATCTACCTCTTCTTTTTTTTCCTGGTACTGTTCCCTGAAGGAAGGTCTTTGCTGACCCTGAAGACCTTGTAATATGGCCATAGAGCTTTAGTTTCAGTTTTTCTACACTAGTAAGTAGGTCATCGTGGGGTCCAATCTTTGTAGTAACCCTGACTCTAATCTCAGGGTTTGCGATGCGGTCTTTAAATGTGATACCCAGGATCCTTCTGTAGGATCTCAATTTCATTGCTAGTATCCTACTCTCAGTATCTAGCTCTGCAGTCAGGGTCCAGGGAGCATATCAGTCTGACTTTGATTGTGATGCCTTTATGTAAATCCGGTCCTGCATGCTATGGATGATAGAGTTTTACTCTTGGAGTAGAGTTTTTTTGTTTTTTATTGTGGTGTTTCTGTGATCGGAAATATTGAAGTTATAATTATTATTATTATTATTATTATTATTGTTCCATTACCAATAGTATGATTGTGGTGGCCAAGTGGTAGAGCGCTTGACTCTCGAACCGAGGGTTATCGAGTTCGAATCTCGTAAAGACTTTGACTTTGACTCCAATGGGTACCTGACGTTAGTTGGGGAAAGTAAAGTGGATGGTTGTTGTGTTGGCCACATGACACCCTCGTTAACCATCGGCCACAGGAACAGATGAACTTTACATCATCTGCCCTACAGATCGCAAGGTCTGAAAGGGGAACTTGACTTTTTTTTTACCACTATAAAAAAAATCAGTCAAAATTCTCCAAAGGTTATAAAGTTTGAATCAGAATAAAGTTTATTCATCAACCAGCCAGAAAATCGCTGATCTCTTTTGAACATCATGATGTTTAAATGTAAGCAGTTATTTCTATATAAAAAAAAAGACATACAGTGTTTAAACATCTCGTCCATAAATAGAAATAATAGTCTGCTGACTCAATGTGATCAAATTCTCAGTATTACTCGGCATATCACTGTGTTTACGGATCTTCAGATAGAGTTTTATTCTGCACAAGATTACGTTTCATCCTGCGGGCCACACTTCACACAATATTGATGAGAATATTATCCTTAAAAAAAACTCAACAACTGCCATTTGAAAAGGAAAAAAAAACAACCTAACATGTCCAGTTAATGAACCAATGGATTTTTTGCTTTCTAATTTTAGAATTCCTGGCTGCTTGTTGTAAATCTCTCTGATCCGACAGTCAGGACATGTTGGTGATTCGTTAGAGGTTTTGAGGGTTAGAGGTTTTGTAGAGGTTTTGAGGGTTAGAGGTTTTGAGGGTTAGAGGTTTTGAGGCAGTCTTGTTGTAGCGTTATTATGGAAAAGGCTCTGGTGGTAGTGTCATTATGGTAAGGCTGTTATACTAGTATCAAATTGAAAGTGTCATTGTGGTAGTGTCATAAACAGTGATCTTATAGAGTAGTGTCATTATGGAAGTGTCTTGTGGTGGTATCATTATGGTAGCATCTTTATGGTAATGTCAATGTGATAGTGTCATTATGGTAGTGTCAATAATAATAATAATAATAATAATATGGCTTGTGTTCGAGTACGAAGCTTAATGAGGAATGCAGTATTTCCCGTGGCTACGCAGCCCCAGCTGTGACCTATATATTTTGCCACATAACCATTGTCCACCGGTGGTCGATCAAGATTTTCTCTTCGTCGTCTACGTCTGTCACCGGCAATATGGTAATGTCATTGTGATAGTGTCATAACAATAATGTCATTGTGACTGTCATAACAGTAATGTCATTGAGACAGTGTCATAACAGTGATGTCATTGAGACAGTGCCATAACAGTAATGTCATTGTGACAGTGTCATAACAGTAATGTCATTGAGACTGTGTCATAACAGTAATGTAATTGTGACAGTGTCATAACAAATATGTCATTGAGACAGTGTCATAACAGTGATGTCATTGTGACAGTGTCATAACAGTAATGTCATTGTGACAGTGCCATAACAGTAATGTCATTGTGACAGTGCCATAACAGTAATGTCATTGTTATCTTTTTGGCAGTGATTTTTGTATTTAATCTGGTGGTGTCAAATGAATGATACATACATACTCCACGACATACCCTGTACTTGTCATCATTTTAAAGAGGACCAAAAAAAAATAGATTACGACCCAAAAAGAAAACGTTCACACTGCCAAATACATTGTCCACCAACGTTTCAAGCCGGTGAGACCATCTAGCCCCCCAGGCTCGTTCCATTCTGAGAGAGGCGCGAGGCAGCAGAAGAGAAAAATCGCCTGGCGAGAAATAGACTCATTAGATCATTTCCAACCCTGGTCCTCCACTCACTGCCACGCCCCCTCACATTCCCCCCCCCCGGCTGCATCCGATGACCTTCTACCCCTCTCTCCCCTTTCCGCCCCCCCCCCCGGCGAAGATCGTTTCGTACGAGATTGAAGGCATGAGACCGAGTGGAAAGAGTTAAAGGGAAAGAGAAAAGGTCGGACGTCCCGGACAAAACCCCCCTCATTTCCTCCCCAGCCCCCCCCCTCCTGAGCCCCGGTGCCAGTAAAAGGCAAACAGAGGGACAGCAGAACATCAAGGCACTTTATAATGGTCTGTAATTAACTGGTTGCAATGACATGGGTCATGTGGGGGAGAGAATCCTACAGGCGTGTGGGTGTCGCCTCGGTAACACAAGAGTTACATTATTACAGTCACAGATATTTCGTGACGCCTGGGGGCACCACGTGACTTTTATTGTTGTTGAATAAAGACAGAAAAGAATAGGTAGATTAAAGGAAAGCCTACACCAGTGGGTCTCACCCCTTATGTTTCTGGGATAATTCTACACCAGTGGGTCTCAGTCCTTTTTTCTGGATAATTCTACACCAGTGGGTCTCAGTCCTTAAGTTTCTAAGAAAAGTTTACACTAGTGGGTCTCAGCCCTTATGTTTCTAGGAAAATTCTACACCAGTGGGTCTCAGTCCTTATGTTTCTAGGAAAATTCTACACCAGTGGGTCTCAGTCCTTATGTTTCTAGGACATTCTACACCAGTGGGTCTCAGTCCTTATGTTTCTAGGAAAATTCTACACCAGTGGGTCTCAGCCCTTATGTTTCTAGGAAAATTCTACACCAGTGGGTCTCAGCCCTTATGCTTCTAGGAAAATTCTACACCAGTGGGTCTCAGTCCTTAAGTTTCTAGGAAAATTCTAGGAAAATTCTACACTAGTGGTTCTCAGCCCTTATGTTTCTAGGAAAATTCTTCACCAGTGGGTCTAAGCCCTTATGTCAAAACGTTTACATCGCCAAAAACAAACAGTACAAAGTTTCATGGTCTCACGTTTCTGGTTTTTAACTTTTGAGATATAAACATGACAGACGGATGGACGGACAGAAAATTAAAGAAAGAGCTGCTTTTTCCAATGGGAGCAGCAAAAATATGAACAATATATCGTTTGTATTATTATTATTTTACAATACGTTTAAAAACGATTTCAATAATTGCATATTTGTTACCTAAAATCAAATAATTAGAAAATCATCCACTTGGTTGCAGTGTATTTGAAAATAAAAAAAAACAAAAAAAAAAACACCCAAAAATGTCAAGATGACATGACCCCATTGTCCAGAGGTCTGTTGAAATTATTTCCTGGTGACATTTAATTAAAGGGATGAAGTTGGATTCTCTTTTTTTTTTAGATTGGGTTTATTAATCTAGCTCTATTGTTTTGTTTTTTTGTTTTTTCTCGTTTTTTTTTTGGTCTTTGAACAATTGTTTTGGCTTGTTCTCAATGTGGGCGGGGCTTTAAAACCTCCCGGCCAGCGAGTGTCTATTTGTGCGTGTGTGGGTGTGTAAGTGTGTGTGTGTGTATTGACAAGCGTGAGGCGTTGAAAAACGTTCGAGCCGGCACGAGAGAACATGCACCCGAAATGCTCGGTGAAAAATATCGATGACGACACACAATTTCTGGGCTCTCAAGAGGTCGTTTATTATTTATATAGCAAATATACGCTGTCCCGCGGAGCGTGAAGCAAAAGACCAGAAAGTTTTCTCCCCGGACATTGCGCAATCCACTCTCTCCCCCTCCCCCCCCCCCCTTCCCATCCATACAGTCCACGATTTAAGGGGTCAGCTTAGGACAACACTTAAATTGAAAGTACAGCTCACTGACCCAATGGTTGATGGGGCGACAAAAAAGATCTCGGTTTGTCAGAAATGTCACGGATCTAACAATAACAACAGCAATAATGATAATAATAATAATAATGTGGAAATGTGGGCGAGTCGATTGAACACATTATGGCAGGATGTCCAGCCCTATCAGAATCAGCCTACCTAGGTCGCCATAACCAAGTTGCAAAGTTAATACACCAACACTTGGCTTTGACGTACAAATTGATCGGTAAGGACACTCCCCCTTATTATAAATACTCTCCGCAAGAGGTTCTTGAGTCTACTGATTATCTGCTGTACTGGGATAGGCCTATTCTGACCGACAAAACGGTAGATTTCAATCGCCCGGATCTGCTGTTCATCGATAAAAAAGAAAAAACCGCTACCATTATCGATATCGCTGTACCACTGTCTCATAATTTAAGAAAAACTGAGATAGAAAAACAAAGAAAATATGGGAACCTAGGCTTGGAGATTAAGCGTCTATGGAAATTGTCCAAAATAACAATATACCCCATTGTTATATCAACCGAGGGGATAATAACAACTGACCTCACAGACACCTTCAAGGCCCTTAACATTCCTAGGAACATCTTCGTTGCCTGTCAGAGGGCGGTACTGCTGCAGACCTGCCACATCACCAGAAAATTCCTCAGTGGAAACTGTTAAAGGGACTACGATGAATTTTGTTTCTCTTTAGCGAAACTCGACCCTGGCAGCGCCAGAGAATGACTACTCGTTCATTTCTAACATAATAATAATAAGAAGAAGAAGAAGAAGAAGAAGAAGAAGACACCTTCAAGGCCCTTAACATTCCTAGGAACATCCTCGTTCCTGTCAGAGGGCGGTACTCCTGCAGACCTGCCAGAAAATTCATCAGTGGAAACTGTTAAAAGGACTACGATGGATTTTGTTTCTCTTTAGCGAAACTCGACCCTGGAAGCGCCAGAGAATGAATACTCGTTCATTTCTAACATAATAATGATAATAATAATAATAATAAATATCAAATGGACAGATACCGACCTACATGACATTCACAGACTCACGAGGAAATTATTAACCAAATTTCGATGTTTACACCCCAAGTCCTCCACCATAAGGCTATACCTGCCCCGGAAGCAGGGGCGTAACTAGGGATTTGGGGGCCCGGGGGGGATTGACCTCTTTGGGGGCCCCTTGCATTTTGACATTCGACATATGACATGACATAATGTACGCAAAAATATATAAGCCTCAAATCAAATTGGTTCAGTATATCAGTAAACTTAACAAAAAGTAATCATCAAGACTCTTTTAATGAATAATACCGTTGTTTATTAGTTAAATAATGCACAAGTGACAAATCTAAATTGATATCGCTTCACGTCCTGCATTCTGTGCAGCAAAGACATCTATAACATCAACTACATCGATACTTTCTAGTATTTGTGACTTCACTGACATTAAAACCATGATAAGCCTTTCTTGTGTCATTGTGCTCCTGAGATACTTTTGGATGAGCTTGAGCTTTGAGAATGATCTCTCACATGACGTAATGGAAGTGGCCTGAGTTAGCGGTATTCGTGGGAGGTTGCAAAGTTTGAGCACACGTAATTCCCATATGAAGCTTGTTTCCTCAATATGTCTATTGGTGATTGTATTACTATTTGTTGATGAAAAGTGCTCGTGCATCAATGACATCATTGAAAAAGCGATTTTCCATTTATTTCATCATACAAACAGGAAAAGTAGCACAGTTTGTCACAAGCGTGTCTTCTAACAGGTGTCTTGGTTCAAGAAGAAACCCAAAGGTATCCATTTTCTTTCCAGCCTTTGGAATCTGCCCTTCATCTCCATATGAAATCTGTCCAGCACTTCTATCGCAACACGTTTGAATTGCAGTTCTATTGACAGTCCTACATTAGAACTCAACTTCCCATCAAGTCTTTTCTTTCATATGGTTGTTTTGATTACAGGAAATCCATAGTATTGACTACCTTCTTTTGCTTTTTCGATGGATTGGGTTTTTGTCAGTTTCTCATCATTTTGCAGAAAGCATGAAAGGGTACTAATTTCTTTAGCAGTTTCCCGTATATGCAGTCCAGACTTTTGTAGTTTCTTCCGAACTACATTAATTGGGCACAGGAGCTTTGACCAGAATTCAAGATAGGCAAAAAAATCGTAATTTTCCACTGCATGAAGAAGATTCTGTGCTAATATTATATGGCATTACGTCATTGTTGGTTGTTTATGTTTTGTGCGAAAGCAAAAGGATTCAGAGTATACAAAAGTGGGAAAGATCCATATCTCGTTATGCTCGAGTATAGAAATACTCCGATAAGTGGACTGCCGTATTCACCATCACAACTGCTGACGAGTAGAAGACTCAGGGAATCATTCCAACTGATCACAAACTTCTGAAACCATTGGTAGCTGAAAATGCAGAGACATTACTCAACGAACGACAGATGAAAAGCAAAGTGAAATACAATGCAAAAGCAAGACTACCTAAAGATTATTCTGTCGGAGAGTTCGTCTAGGTCAAACATGGCAGAAAGCAGTTGTCATAAAAAAAAATTCAGCACCCAGATCTTACATCATAAAGACAAACAATGGAATAAAATACAGAAGAAATCAACGCTTTTTAAATAAGAGTTTCGATGAAGACATCTCTGGGTACTATGATACCGATGAAGACAATGAACTGCAAACTGTTGCTACAAACGAAACAGACAGTTATAGACCAACGTCTAGAGAACTTGTTCAGTCAAGACAACCAGAAGTGGACGAATTGTTAAAGTTCCTAGTAGACAGTGCCGGTCGCAGTGGGCGCCGCGCTTTCATAGGCCCCGCGCTAATTCCAAGTGTACATTATTAAATTAAACAATTATAACGTATATAAAATAACAGGGTTTTCTCGACCTCCTGGTTTTTCAGGGCCTCCAGGAAATCTCATGAAAAGGCAAAATATACGATAAAGTCCTGAACTTTTTTTGAATTTATTCAAATCTCCTGAAGAATAGACGAAATTGACGTTTTGGGGTGCCAATAATTAAAAAGTGGCATTGCGAGCTTTCATTTGATAAAAATTTATTGCAAAGACGAAAGTAGGCCTATTTTCTAATTCAAAAAATAATAATTTTGACATTATGCTTATCCCTACCCAGACTAGGCCCCTCGCGATCCGTTTCGCATAGGGCCCCGCAAATGCTAGGGCCGGCCCTGCTAGCAGATATCACTATTAAGAACTTTAAAAGGAAGGGTGTGATAATAACTTCAATAGGACGGATGTATTAATATTATATGATATTACCTCATTATTTTTTGTTTATGTTTTGTGCGAAAGCAAAAGGATTAGATCATTAGATGTAAATAAAAAGAGAGAGTTTCCATTGGATTGAGGAAAGATGAATAAAGGGGTAATAACTCGAGTGTGAAGTTTAATTCTGAAATTATAGACGCCAAACCCGAATAATGGACAATTTTAGCATTGTTAAGAATAACTTTTAGTTATACTCGATTCTGTAAATTTTGCTTCAAGGTTAATTAGTGTAGCCATATAATACTCGCCATTTAGATCTATTATTAGTAAAGGTAACAAGATACCTGGAATTCGCTGTATATCATGCAGTTTTATTCGTGGCAACAAAGTTCAAAATGAATACAAAGAGATACATCTGTGCGGCAAAAATATTTTTAAAATATCTAGGTTTAGTCTTTGTGATAAATTTAATCCATAAATGTTGATTAAAAAAGACACCCGTTGACATTATTTGTCAATCAAATATATTAATTTATCTATTTACAAATAAATTTCGGACACCCATTTGGGGGCCCCCCCTAGGTGGGGGCCCGGGGGGATTTTAAAATTCTCCCCCCCATCCCCCCCCCCTTAGTTACGCCACTGGGGAAGGATGGAGGCCGTGGATTGCAGAACATCTTCAAATTGTGTAAGACGCAAGTTTCAAAAAATACGGTCAATACTGCACGCCTCCAGCAATGAGCTAGTTTCCTTCCTACGCAAATACGACTATGATGCGACCCCCCTACACAATGTTGATGTTAATGTCGGTCTAGACGACGTAGGACATGAGATTCGCCAATGGGAAGAAAAAACTTTCTCATAATTTATATACAAAAAAAAACTGAGATGGAAAAACAGCGAAAATATGGGAACCATGGCTTGGAGATTAAGCGTTTATGGAAATTATCTAAAACAACAATACACCCCATTGTTATATCAACCGAGGGGATAATAACAACTGACCTCACAGATACCATTCCTACGAACATTCTCGTTGCCTGTCAGAGGGCGGTACTGCTGCAGACCTGCCACATCACCAGAAAATTCCTCAGTGGAAACTGATAAAGGGACTACGATGAATTTTGTTTCTCTTTAGCGAAACTCGATCCTGGCAGTGCCAGAGAATAAATACTTGTTCTTTTCTAACATAATAATAATAAATGGTAAACTTGCACACAGGCACACACATACATACAAACATACAACCAAATATAAAAATATATTGTAAAAGTCAAGTATTCTGCACAAATGTTTTATTTGCAACATAGAAACAGTCTAAAAAAGTACAAGAGTCTTACAGTACTCTAGCGCTTAAACAAGTGAGATACATCATTATTATTTTACAGTAAACAACCGTGGTCATTCCCAAGTGTCATTACTACACAACTAGGCATCTACCACTAGCAAGGAGACAGCTGTAACCAGATGCATACAACAGATGCATACAGCTGTCATCAGCATATATAATAACATAATGAGCATACATAATAACATAATATCCATACATAACACATCGCTAGGATAGGTCCACACCAGAGAGAAGAGAATTAATTGGTCATTAGATAGAAAAATATCTAAAGCCTTGCGGATCGCCCTTCCAATTAGAGGTGTCCACCCCCGAAACCCCCCCACCGCCCTCCACCAGCTGTCGCCGAGGAGAATAGAGAGAGAAAACATCCTCAGGACCGCAGTGAATGAGCCAGTAGACGTAGGTCCCTCCGTCCTAATAAAAGAGATCATGCATGGAATCAATTGAGCTCATTTATGTGGGCGCCCATTTAGTGCAGGCGCCATGGGAGGGGATGGAGGTGTTGTAGCACAGGGAGGAAGGAGAACATAAAGGGGGGCGGACGGATTGGGGGGGGGGATACGCCCTGTCATTAAAAAGGTCTACTAATGCAATCCCTATTTACTCACAAAATGACCACGCCAGTGTCACAGGTCAATAATATTCTAAGTGTTGAAGCCTACACAGTTTCAGAAAACTTTAAGGGACGATGAAATTAGAAAAAAAAAAAAGCTAAGCGTTTTTGGGGCGGAGCTAAAAGCATAAAAAAAAAAACATTATACTATCCCCCTCCTCAAGCGTCGTTTAAACAGATTTTATAATAGAAATCCATATATTCCCTTTAACTCTCCCCCCCCCCCCAAATGTAAGTAAAGTGTGGTATTTTGTTTCGTTATCAGTCCTAACATGCCATACGTATTTCATGATCTGTCTTTTTAGACTTTCTTCACTGTACATAAACCCAGACCTCATCCATAGACATATATATATATGACCTTATCCTTCTAAACAGTGCATAAACCCAGATCTCATGCTTCTAAACAGTGCATAAACCCAGACCTCATCCTTCTAAACAGTGCATAAACCAAGACATCATCTTTCTAAACAGTGCATAAACCCAGACCTCATCCTTCTAAACAGTACATAAACCCAGACCTCATCCTTCTAAACAGTGCATAAACCAAGACCTCATCCTTCTAAACAGTACATAAACCCAGACCTCATCCTTCTAAACAGTGCATAAACCCAGACCTCTAACTTCTAAGCAGTGCATAAACCAAGACCTCATCCTTCTAAACAGTGCATTAACCCAGACCACATTATTCTAAACACTACATTAATCTAGAACTAATTTTTCTTTAGAGAACTAAAGGCCCAGAACTTCTGGTTCAACATTGTGCATAAACCTAGAGCTCATTCTTATGTACAAAACATAAATCCGAAATTCATTCACTAAACATTACATAAACCTACAATCTTTTTCTTGTTTACAGCACATAAGCTCAGACTTTAGACTAAGCTTCAATCTCATTCCTTGTTGGTCGATATCGAAGGCGTAATTATTGGGCTGTTGTTTTTTTTAAACCAACTCATTCGTCAAGAAAAAATAAGAAAGAAAAAAAAAAGTTTTTTTTAAAACTTATCAAACATTCTTTTACCTTTTAAAATAAAATAAAATGTTTTCATATAATATCAAAATATTCAGCCGCCTACAAACTGATACCCAGGTGATCTTTATAAAATCAAAACAAAACAAAAAATTATCGTATCAATGGTGTCAGAAGTACACAAGATGGTAGTATCGATACTTTAAAAAAACATGATCGAAATCGTCAAGGAAACCTGTCATGTCAGTATCGATAAAGCATCGAGTCGATGCTGTCAAAGGGATTTAAAATGATGGGAAAAAAACAACTGATGAGCTAATTATATAGCCTATAGTGTTACATAGCTAAGGATATAATAATCAGAGCCATGAGATGGGTCACCCGCAGTCTCAACATGGACATGCCAAAATGGAATGCTAAAAACAAATAAAACAAACACAGAAATTGTAATAATAGGCTAGACATTTACTATCACAGAGATGTAGCAACTAGAAACATGAATGCAATTGTATGTATATCCATAAATATAATGATAAGACTTGTGCTTCAGAATAGTGCAATAGTTTACATAACAAAGAAGTCCTAGCCACATCCAGAGCAGATACAATCGCTAAGAAATAATGAGGGACAAATTCGATGTCTGCTCAAAAGTAGACTCTGGCGACTAAAACAAAAAAAAACTGGATGACTAGGGCAGCACTGATATAGAGATATAGCTTGAATGTTCAATATTAGACTAGGGCAGCACTGATATAGAGATATAGCTTGAATGTTCAATATTAGACTAGGGCAGCACTGATATAGAGATATAGCTTTAATGCTCAAGATTAAACTAGGGCAGCACTGATATAGAGATATAGCTTTAATGCTCAAGATTAAACTAGGGCAGCACTGATATAGAGATATAGCTTGAATGCTCAAGATTAAACTAGGGCAGCACTGATATAGAGATATAGCTTGAATGCTCAAGATTAAACTAGGGCAGCACTGATATAGAGATATAGCTTGAATGCTCAAGATTAAACTAGGGCAGCACTGATATAGAGATATAGATTTAGTGTTCAAGATTAAACTAGGGCAGCACTGATATAGAGATATAGCTTTAGTGTTCAAGATTAAACTAGGGCAGCACTGATATAGAGATATAGCTTGAATGTTCAATATTAGACTAGGGCAGCACTGATATAGAGATATAGCTTTAGTGTTCAAGATTAAACTAGGGCAGCACTGATATAGAGATATAGCTTGAATGTTCAAGATTAAACTAGGGCAGCACTGATATAGAGATATAGCTTTAATGTTCAAGATTAAACTAGGGCAGCACTGATATAGAAATATAGCTTTAATGTTCAATATTAAACTAGGGCAGCACTGATATAGAAATATAGCTTTAATGTTCAATATTAAACTAGGGCAGCACTGATATAGAGATATAGCTTTAATGTTCAAGATTAATGTCCTGAATTCGTATTTTGGTATAAATATAGGCTTTCTATTCACTACTTGGGACCGCTAAAGTGTCCATTTACCCCAAGCATTGTGCTGGCCGTACAAGCGTTCTCACGAGTCGTCGGCCCGAAAAAAACAGAGAGCGCAGGGGCGTAGCAAGATACCCATGGCTCCGGGATCAAGAAAATATTGTTGTCCCCCTTTCCCTTACTAAGAACCTATAAATTTGAGTGTGACCAAAAATAAGGGTCATCCTGTGTGTGTCGGTACATTTCCGAAAAGATTCCAATAAGTTACCAACTTTAAAAAGGAATAGTATCATGAAAATCAATGCTACGGGTCTCCTTATAAGTAATGACTATATTTTGATTGCCCCCCCCCCCCTTCGTGGTTCGCTGGTAGTCAGGAGCCCGGGGGCAATAAGCCTCATGGCGTCATAGTTTCTACGCCATTGCATGGGAGCCAAATGCCACAAAGTAATGTTGGGCAAGTGCTCTTTTTCAAATTGCCCAAACCGTTGGTTGTCTGGGAGGCAATATATATATATATATATACATATTACGTTTTAAAATGTAGACATCCCATAAATACACACTAAGTTGAAGCATTCTGTAACATCTTGGTTGAAACTAGGTTACAAACTATAAATCTCACTGGACTGCCGACTCTATGGGCCACGCCTCTAATTTCCTTTCAGTCAGGTCCCGTAAAAAACTAGCGTCCCTAGAGACGTGGGCTTATCATTTCCGGTTGGATTGGATAATGAACAGAATTGTTCAGCTATCACAGCATACACCACGTTACTATCATGAGGATGTTGTTTGTTATCGATGATGCTGCATGGGTAGATCTAAGTGGACGCAAGTTGATGTTTCTTTAATTATATTAATTAATAATTATATTTTATTTAAATTGTTCGAATATTTGCGTCTTACAGAGCATCCTATTAGATTTTGTTATTTGTTATGTGTTACGCTATGGTTCAAATTCCTATTGTCAGGCACCTAGCGTAGCGACGCAACCTAGGTGACGCTGACGGGCTATGAACGCGTGATTTAGTGACGTCATGGATTGTTTGGTTTAGTTTGTTGATATGTTGTTGTTTTTTTTGGTCCATTATGGAGCGCAAGCATCTTTGGCGAAAGCGTTAAAGTAATCTTAGTTGTTTTCTGTATAATACCAATGTCTCAGATCCATATAGAAGAATAGGGAGAACTACTGCTTTGTATATACGAATTTTTGTAGGCAGGAGAAGCGATATATTCAACCAAACTCTCGCAAGGATTAATAGTCCAAAAGCACTGCTGGCGCTGGCCAGACGGTTATCAACTTCCCTTTAAGCGATGCGTCATTTGATACTATGCTTCCTAGATAAGTGAAGTGGATACGCCTGCGCTGCTTGTGGCAAAATATGTAGGTGGAAGCTGTGGATGCGTAGCCACGGGAATTACTGCATTCCTCATTAATCTTTCGACTCGGAAGACAAGCCTTATACTATGTTTAAAAAACAACAACAGTTGATATCAGGACTTCAAGGTGCAAACATTGATTACTGACAGAGACAGGACTGAAGCTTTTTAGGTATTAGACATTGATGACATTATTATGACTTATTTCTTCACTTGCTCTTGTGATGGTCTTTGCCTAGAGCTTGCATTGCCGGTACAAGACACTCAGCCACTTCCTGAGGAATCGGTGGAAGTCAGACTTACAACGGCATAGCAAACATTACGCTATATATATATATATATTATCTTCATCAACAGATGCCTGAGAAATATCCTAAAAATACACTGGTACGACAAAGTAGAAAACACCAAACTGTGGGAGATGAGTGGGCAGAAAAATATAGAAGTGCAGATCTTAGAGAGAAAGTAGGGATGGATTGGTCACACCCTTAGAAAAGATACCAACAACAGAGCTAGGCAGGCCTTAGAGTATAAACCCCAGGGAACAAGGAAGACCAAAAAGAACATGGCAGTGTACTTGAAGAAGCAGAGAAGACCGGGAAGAGCTGGGACACCATCAAAAAGCTAGCAAGAGACCGTGGAGAGTGGCGTGTTTTTGTCGAGGCCCTATGTTCTACGAGGAACTCAAAGGAGTGATGATATATATATATATGTGTGTGTGTGTGTGTGCAGCCAGTTCTATAATATAAGGAGATTCTCAGTGTTTGCTATGTACAACTAAATAAGAGAGAGGTGACATCATGAGTCCACCACACAAACGAGACAATCGTAACGAACGTGACCTTGACATTAGCTCATCTGAAAGAATGTATTCGTCACTGACTCGCGAAGCTAAAAATAGGCATGTTAAGAACTGGAGGGGAGGTGAACGCAGGTGTCAAGGCCTCGGGGATGCAGTGTCTCCCTATTGACACGACATTTCACGAACGGTTCAAATTCTAAATTGGTTCAGGCGCCGTCTGACAAATGAATGTTTGATCCTTGCGCAGAATTAACATTTCTTTATCGTATGGAGCCCTGACACTGCTGGAGAGATGGGCGTGGCGGGGGTGAAGAGGAGTGTAATTATCTAACAATTATGCGTCGACCAATTGTAACTGATGAAACTGTCACGTGTTTGTATTGAGACGGTCTCGTTTATTTCCCCCCCCCCCACACACACACACTTTCCGTGGCTTCGTATATTTCAAAACGCGCCTGTTTAATGTTTAAGCATGTTCCAGCAAGATACTGATTGATGCTTAACATTACCTTACTAGTATTTAATACTGCCCTTCCAGTCTACTCTACTATACTATAAATCAAATAAGAACATAAAACTAAAATGTTATTTAACTTTGGTTAGGCCAATAATAGAATATGCATCCTCCGTTTGGAACCCCTCAACTCAAGAAAACATTAAGAAACTGGAACAGACACAAAATAGAGCAGCGAGATTCATAACAAACGAATATTCACATTTGACTAGAGTAACACCTTTAGTAAAATAACTAAATTTGGAAAGCCTTCAGGATAGAAGACTCAAAAGTACATAGCAATTATACATAAAACACAAATACAAAAACAGAATTTAATAAAATACTCAAAAAGACACAAAGATAAAGACACATTCTTCGTCCCATATGATAGGACAAATTTGTACAAATACTCCTTCTTCCCTAGTGCTATTAGAGCATGGAATGGGTTGCCTGAGCTAGCCAGGAAAACCAGTGACTTGGCAGAATTTAAGTCATTGGTTAATATGCATGACTAAATGCATGACGCGTAGGACGTAATCATCTTCTTTTTTTGAAGTAACGTCTGAATTATATAAAATAAGATAAGAAGATACTCTAGAATAGTATTTAATACTGCCTGTTCAGTATTCGCAAAATTTAGTCTTATCCCTTTTTATGCGGAGGCCAATTTTGGGTGCCTAATAACAAACCATCGGGGTGCCTACCGTGACGTAGCGTGCCTAAAAGGAAAGGCAGGGAGCATTTCCCAAAGGCTGCAGCCTATTCGGACAAGCCAAGCCATTGGACTTGAGACAAAAATACACCTTCTTAACGCAATCGTCAGACCAACAGCAACATATACACGTGAGACATGGAAGTCATCTGCCTAAACTTGAGTAAAGACAAAATGGATTTTGGGAGTCAGTTATATAAGTCGGGTCTCAAACAAGGAAATCCTATGCCGAACTGGGAGTCGACCACTTAGTGAGGTTGTGACAGAGCGTCGCATGAGGGTTTTACGGGGCATGTTCTCCTACAAAATGAATTACGCATACCAAGAGTTGCGATGACATGAAGGTCAATCAATGGAAAGTGCCAACAGGGACTTCATCGTCTAACTTGGCGCCACACTTTCATGGAGAACCTCAGAACAGTGGACACCAGGTGAGAGAAGGCTTCAGACATTGCCAGTGACAGATCTTTAAGGAGACAGCTTGCCGCCAAATGCGCCGAATGGCTCGGGAAGATCTAAGTAAGTCTTTCAGTATTACCGTTGCGGTGCCTCAACAAGATGTAGCAGATGATCTGCTACTAGGTGTGAAGATTGATGACGTGGAAGACTTTTTCTCCTCATCAATATAATTGAGTGTGGGTGTATGTGTGCAGTGTACAATGTCAAGGTTATGACGCAGACTGTTTTGATCCTACGCCACAGAAACGAATTAACAGGCCATATGTATCTACGCGTGGGAAGCGTTTACTAGCGGGCCTTTCTATTACAAGTTTACTATTAGGCCTTTCTATTACAAGTTTACTAGCGGGCCTTTCTATTACAAGTTTACTAGCGGGACTTTCTATTACAAGTTTACTAGTGGGCCTTTCTATTACAAGTTTACTAGCGGGCCTTTCTATTACAAGTTTACTAGTGGGCCTTTCTATTACAAGTTTACTAGCGGGCCTTTCTATTACAAGTTTACTAGTGGGCCTTTCTATTACAAGTTTACTAGCGGGCCTTTCTATTACACGTTTACTAGCGGGACTTTCTATTACAAGTTTACTAGCGGGACTTTCTATTACAAGTTTACTAGCGGGCCTTTCTATTACAAGTTTACTAGCGGGACTTTCTATTACAAGTTTACTAGCGGGACTTTCTATTACAAGTTTACTAGCGGGACTTTCTATTATTCGAAAAAAATAGGGACAAAGGGAGGGGGACTGACAAAATAAACAATATATAGAAGGGGGAAACATCAACGGGGGCAGCCGGGGGATAAAGCTAGTGTTAGGTATACAAAATACAAAAGCAGTCAACTTGCAATATAGAAAGTCTGTCAACTTGCAATATAGAAAGTCTGTCAACTTGCAATATAGAAAGTCTGTCAACTTGCAATATAGAAAGTCTGTCAACTTGCAATATAGAAAGTCTGTCATCTTGCAATATAGAAAGTCTGTCAACTTGCAATATAGAAAGTCTGTCAACTTGCAATATAGAAAGTCTGTCAACTTGCAATATAGAAAGTCTGTCAACTTGCAATATAGAAAGTCTGTCATCTTGCAATATAGAAAGTCTGTCAACTTGCAATACAGAAAGTCTGTCCACTTGCAATACAGAAAGTCTGTTATCTTGCAATATAGAAAGTCTGTCATCTTGCAATATAGAAAGTCTGTCATCTTGCAATACAGAAAGTCTGTCCACTTGCAATACAGAAAGTATGTCAGCTTGTAATTGAACAGTTTGCACTTCATGCCCAAATAGTGTGTATGTGTGTGTTATTGTGTGTGTGTATGTTTCTTCAAAAAGATCATTAGCTCAAGGTTTCAGTGATAAGTATAAAAAATTCATGAGCTTTACCCTAATTCCTCTCACACACACACACACACAAACAACATCTCTTACACCCCCCTTCTCCCAAACACCTCTGGTGGCGTCTCGGTTAGCCAAAGTGTCAAAAGTTTAGCTCCCCCGTTGACTAAGTTAGTCGCCGGTTGACTAAGTTAGTGGCACTGAGAAGCCGCAAATGAAGGGGAAGCAGGAAAGACACTTCCAGACACTTCTAGTACACTTTTTTATTTATATATATATATATATACATTTAGGGGAGGGGTGTCGGGGAATAGGGATGCTCCGTCTTGTGTGTGAAAGTCTGAAGCCCAGGAAGCTGCCCAGTCGAACGGTGTGTGTGATAGTTTGACACGACTTCAGACACATTTATAGTCGATCAATAAAGAGGACGAAGGAAGGGGGTGGAGGTGGGGAAGAAAAAGAGGGGCGTGAGAAAAAAAAGGAGGGGGGGGGGAAAGAAAAAAATGGCGGGGGGGGGGGGGAGTTCCAGAAATATCTACAACGATAAAACAGGAAACCTTTGCCCCGTGACTTGTCAAGAAGCAGACTTCACCAATAGAGACAATGTGAGTTAATGAGAACATGAACAGGTTCTAATCCGAAACGAAACAAAACAAAAAATGAAACTGGACATTTCTAGAGCTCGGCCTGAAAGATACAATTTGCAATGTTCTTCTCTTCTACAGACACGACAAGATCTTTCATTAAAAGGCTATTTAGTCGTGATGTCCGTTTTAAACAAAGCTCTTATTCGTAGGATGGGGGGGGGGGAGGGATATATTTTTGTATTAAATCAATCTTTTTTTTTCTCTCTCTCATTAATTCAATACGTTAAGGAGGTCGGGTCAGGTCCAGTCTATCCGTCCGTCTCGTTCGAATCATCCTTCAGCCAACGACGGAGCTGGCAGGGTTTGAATCCAGGATACTGAGACCACCGAACGACTCCAGAGCGCAAATCATACGACCAGGCAGCCATCCACGATTATATCACCCACAGACACACAGTCACACACACACAGCCATACATAGACAGAAAGATACAGCCACACACACATACACACACAGTCATACATAGACACACACAGCCAGACACACAAACACACACAGCCACACACACAGCCATACACACACAGCCACACATTAGAGAGACACACACAGCCTGACAGACAGACACACACAAACAAACACACACACACATACACAGCAGCAACACAGCCATACATAGACAGACACACACAGTCATACATAGACACACACAGCCACACATAGACAGACACACACAGCCATACATAGACAGACACACACACACACAAACATACAGCTACACACGTTTTGAAGGAACGAACTATTTAAAGAGACACACACAGCCTGACATAGACAGACACACACAAACAAACACACACACATACACAGCAACACACACAGCCATACATAGACAGACACACACAGCCATACATAGACACACACACACACACACAGCCATACATAGACAGACACACACAGCCACACATAGACAGACACACACAGCCATACATAGACAGACACACACAGCCATACATAGACACACACACAGCAACATACACAGTCACACACACACAGAGCCACGCATAGACAGACACACACAGCCACACACACACACACAAACATACAGCCACACACGTTTTGAAGGAACGAACTATTTAAGGCGGGAAAAACGAATAAATTAAAAAAAAAAGAAGTACCATGACTATTGAAGAACAAAGCCCAGAAGGAACATGTAATCAACTCAAGCATTTGTGAACACTCCAGTTACATATTAAGACTGTGCTGTCTAAACTGAATGAATGGAGACGAGATCCTAAGTCACTTTCCAGTAAAGAAGAGTTCCAGCCTAGACTAGGTTTGATTGGTTAATTCGTCCGAAGATCTGGCTGAACGGAAGGGCGGTCACTCATCACCGTAATCGATATCAAAGTGCTCAGCCCAAGCCGAGGAGAAATTGCCTCCCTTTCTTTCTTGACGCCAAAACCTACTTTACGAGTATCGCCTTGAGTAATGGGAAGAGGGAGGGGGGGGGCTAGAGTGGGGGACCCAACCAATATGTTGTCTTGGGGTCAGCGTTAGTGAAAAGTACATGTAGGCCCCTACTTAATTTTGTAGTATGTCTTGTGATGTTGCTAGTTCAGGCTGTCTTGAAGTCAACCAATTACTCTGCAATCGTTTGGGTGTAATTGTTCGGGTGTATTACGTGCAGTTGAACTACAACACAAACAAGAACTGGCACATCTATTGTAACAAGTGAAGAGATGTAGTCAAACGATGATGAACAAATTTACATAGATTTATTCTGATAAAAGGCCACAGTAGAAGTCTCTGTCACTAAACACGTCGTTACCCTGGAGTGTTCTATCGCTAACTCATTTTCCGGTCTCTAACCCAACATATCCCAAACGTCACTAGTCCCGTTCAATATGCGTCTACTATGGTGCGTCGCTAAATAACTAAAATAACTAACCTATATAAATAAGGTGTCTAACAGATTCCTCCCCCCCTTGAAAAAAAAATATGTCAATATTTTTCCACTACTGTCAAGTCTTACAAGGGCATTTTCAATTTAAGGGGAAGACCACAAACATAAAATCTTGACATCTTCATCTTGACATCTTCATCTTGACTTGACAGTTCCTCATATTCATGTCAATGTTCATAACAGTTCATAACATTCCAAAATCATCTTCATTAGTACACAGTTCATCATAAAAGAAAATGTGGCATCTTATGGGCACGTCACACGTCACAAATGGTCTTCACTGGCAGTAATCTGATAAAATACAATATTTCAAAAAAAAACAATTATAAACTTTATTTACACATTCAATAAATTTTTTTCTTACCACCCTTTTATACGCTTTTGTCCATTTTTCTTTTATACTCACCCTTTTCCATAGAACTAACTTTCGTCAATGATATATGAAGTGATTCACACACAAAAAAAATATCCATACTTACTTTTAAATGCTTAACATCAACTTTACTTATCTTCCTTTTTCATAACATATAAATGGTGTCAATATATTAATATACATTACATACTCAATATAATCATAGTTTATTTACAAAATTATTTCATTTCAATGTCATTCTAGACAATAGATCAGCTACAATATTCACAGATCCACTAATAGCTTTCACTTCAAATTTATACTCCTGTAGTGCTAAGAACCATCTATAAACACGACTGTTTTTCATGCTCTTTTGCTGTATATACTGAATAGGTTTATGATCAGTTAATAATATGAATTTCCTTCCTATTAAATAGCTCTCTAGCTTAGTAATTACCCATATTACAGCTAAGGCTTCTCTTTCAATGACACTATATTTTTTCTCTGCCTCTGACAATTTTCTGCTTACATATAATATAGGATGTAAGTTATCATAGTTCTGCATTAAACAACCACCAATAGCATTACCAGATGCATCAGTTGTGACATAAAATATTTTGTCTTTATCAGGTAGTCTTAATATTAGTTCATGACTAAAAACATCTTTAATTCTGTCAATAGCTTTCACACATTCCTCATTACAAACTACTTTTTGAGGTTTTCCTTTTTTAAGTAAGTCATTTAGTGGATTCACTATTTCTGCTAAGTTCTTTATAAACTTTCTGTAATAATTTATTATTCCTAATATGCTTTTAATTTGTCTTTTTGTTGTAGGTATTTCAATATTAAGTACTTTCTTTATGTTATCTTCAATAGGGCTAATCATGTTGTTATTTACTTTATGTCCTAAGAAAATTATTTCCTCCAATCCTATTTCTACTTTTTCTGCTTGAATTGTAAGTCCACTTTCTTTTATTATTTTGAACACTTCTTTTACATCTACCAAATGTTCCTCCCAACTATTATTAAAAATACATATGTCATCCAAATAGCAAATAACATTTTCTTTGTTTCCAATTATCATGTTCATCATTCTATTAAATGTGGCAGGTGCATTTACTAATCCAAAACTCATATAATTCCATTGAAAAATACCATATGGTGTTACAAATGCTGTGTAAGGTTTTGCATTTTCTGTTAAAGGTATTTGCCAATAACCTTTAGTTAAATCTAATTTAGTAAAAAATTTTGCTCCATTTAATTTATGTAAAATATCCTCTATATTTGGCATTGGATATGGGTCAAATTCTGTGATGTTGTTAAGTTTCCTATAATCAATACATAACCTTATATCTCCATTCTTCTTTTTGGCTATCACAATTGGTGAAGCATAAGGAGATGTTGATGGTTCAATTATACCTGATTCTAGTAAATTGTCTATTTCTTTCTTTACTTTGTCTTGTAAATGTAGCGGTATTCTATATGGCTTAAGCTTGATAGGTTTTGGATCTGTTACTTTAATGTCATGTTTAATAATATTAGTTTTTCCTGGTATACTGGAAAAAATTTCTTTGTATTCCTGTATTATTTTAGTTATATCTTTTGACTTTTCCTTAGTTAAATTATTAAGATTAATCTTTTGCCAAGTTTGATTCTCTTTTGTTTCTATTACAGGTATTTCCTTAATATCATTTTCATTGTGATTTTCATTTGTTATTATCATCAAGCATTCTTCTCTTTCTGAAAATTTATTTTCTATTTCCTCCTGAATGTTTTGTATTAACTCATCTTCTCTATCATGATACAGTTTCAAATTATTTATGTGATATGTTTTAATTTTCCCATTTATTTCAATTTGATAATTCACATCACTAATTTGTTTTATCACTTTAAATGGACCTTTCCATTGTTTACCAATTTTATTTTTCAGGTCATTTATCAATATTAATACATTGTTTCCTACTTCTAGTGTTTTCAATTGTCTTTTCTTATTTAGATTCTCATGAGCACTTTGTTTGTACTTCTTATTGTTGTTATATGCTTGAGTCCATATTTCTTTCAATTCTGTTGTGATTGTTGTTTCACTGTCATTATTTAATTTATTCTCATTGTCTATTAGATTTTCTTTGAAAACATCTAATTCATCTCTAGGTTTTCTTCCATGTATTATTTCATATGGTGAAAATTGTGTTGCTTCATGGATGTTGTTTCTATGAGCAAATAGTATATAGTTAATGTAATGATCCCACTTGTTCTGATTATTCTGAATTATCTTTGTTAGTGATCTTTTTAATGAACCACCATATCGTTCACATAACCCGTTACTCTCTGGGTGGTAAACCGAAGAGTATATGTGTTGTATATTGTATTGTTTAGTCCATTTCTTAAATTGTTCTGACTTAAACTGAGATCCCTGATCACTCAATATAATTTTAGGTATACCATGTCTTGTAATTACTTTTTGAGTTATGGCATTAATGATATTCTCTGCACTTGTATTTGATAATGGAATTGCCTCTGGGTATCTACTAAACATGTCTATTACTGTTAGAATGTATTTGTTATTATTTTCTGTTTGAATTAAAGGACCTATTAAATCAATAGATACTTTCTGAAATGGTGCTGTAGGTTCATCCATTTCTTGAATAGGTGCTTTATTCACTAGGCTTTTGTTAGATCTCTTTTGACATATGTCACATGAGTTTATGTATTTATTGATTGTTGCTTTCATTTTGGGCCAAAATACTTGTTTTGACAAATTCCTATAACATTTCTTTACTCCCCTATGTGCTGCTAAATTATTATCATGTGTCATGATTAAAACATCTTTCCAATATTTCTGTGGTAAGACAAGTTGTTTTATTTTCTTGTTATCATTACTTGTTTGTCTAAACAATATTTTATTCTCTATACAAAATTTCTCCATTGGATTATTATTGTTTTTATCTGATATTCTTGAATAAATTTTCCCAATAATATTGTCATTCATTTGTTCTAATGCAAATTTGGGTGTTGTTTCTTTTTCACTTTGAGATATTTGTGTTTCAAGACTATTTTGTGTTTCATTTTCTATCTCTTTTTCCTTAACATCTGTATTTTCTATTTGTATTACATTACTGGTTTCTTTTTCTTTATCATTACTAATTACATTTATTGTATTTTTCTGTTTCTCATCTTGTTTATCCATTGATCTTGTTATTACCATACTTGTTATATTTTGTGTTTCTATGTTTTCATGATTTTGTCTTATGTTTTTGTATTTGTTTTGCCAGTCTTCTAATTCTTTTCTTGAACATTCTTTAACTCCTTTTATGTTTCCTACTAACATATCATATCTCATTTCTGGTATTGCAATGCCATCACAATAACCAGTGAAAAATGGGGTTTCAATGTACACCCTTATAGCTTTAAATTCCCTTACGGTGCCATCTGCTAATTCTACTTTCCTAGTAAACCCTTTATACCAATGAGGTTTGACAAATTTAGTTTTTACTGCCAAAGTGTTACAACCTGAATCCCTGATTAATTCCACCGGAATTCTATCTACAAACCCTGGGTACACTGCAAAATTGTTCCTATTTCCTTCCATGAAATATATCCTATCTGTACCTTTATTTTTGTATTCCCTACTGTAACTCCTATTTCTATAATTTCCCCTGTCATTCCTATCTCTACTCCTATATCTACTGTTATTTTGTTCATTGTATCTATTTCTACTTCCAGATCTACTATTCCCTCTTCTACAGTTAGCTGCTATATGACCTTTTCCTTGACATTTAAAACAGGTTATTTCACTATATTTTCTATTTCCACTATTTGATCTGTTTCTATTTCTACTTCTATCAACATTTTCTTTGGTGTATCCTATTAAATCTACTTTGCTCTTATCCCTATCAGAAAATGGTTTATTTGGATAAGCATTTTTGTATACTCTCATTATCTCTGTTATTTCATCTATAGTTTTGGGGTTTCTTTCTCTAATAAAAGATTGTAATTGAGAATCACATTTATTTACAAAGTTGTCCACTAAAATAAAATTTTTTAATCCCTCATAAGAGTTATTCACTTTTTCTAATTTTACCCACTTATTGAAAAAATCCTTTTCCATATTAATGGTAGTTTGGGGTTCTATTTCTAATGATGGTATATTGTCAAAGTATTTCTTTCTAAAAGTTGTAGCATTATGACCATAGGCATTTAATAACTCTCTTTTTAAAACCTGATAGCTATCATCAACATGATGGTCATGATTTTGGCATATTGTTAGAGCTTGACCATGAACAAAGTCTATCAGTATTTCAGACCACTCTTCTTCAGGCATATTAAATGTAGACATTTTTGCCTCATATCTTTTCAAAAAATCACCAATGTCATCCTTCTGTTCATCAAAACTTTGTATCTTTCTCTTTAGCCATGTTTGTGAATTATGGTTGTCTCTTTGTGTGGTATAATTATTTGAGTTATTTGTGTTATTTCCTTGTTCAGTTTGAGCTCTGGCTTGTGCTGCATCCAATCTCATCTTCTCCATTTTAGCTTCATGTTCTCTAATTTTTTCTCTTTCTTTGTCTTGCCTTTCTATCTCTTCTTTCTGTCTTTGACGTTCTGTTTCTTCCCTCACAACTTGCTGTACATAAGCTGCTAAGTCCTTTCCTTTTAACTCCATGGCCTTTCCATCCTGCATAGCTGTTTCCTTAACCTCCTTAAGGTCCACATATGATGATGTAGCCATTGTATTTTATATTTTATATATATTTTTACTTAGCCTATATTGGTTATGGCTATACTTTAAATTTATTTTATATTTAGGTTTTTACACACTTTTATACCAGTTTTAAGTGTTATGTCTCTATCTATAGATTTAGTAAATGAGTAAGTCTAGTCTGAGTTATATTCAGATCTGTATATTAGATCTAGTATCACACAAATTTAAATCTAGTATAGTATAGTATGTATAATAATACTATTTAGATCTATAGTTATCAAGAGCACTATGACTTTTAGATCTAGTATGAATAACTATGATTAATTTTAAAATTTGATGTGACTGAAGTGTCTAGAGACACTAGAGAGTAGAGTAAATTCAAAGACTGTCTAGAGTCTAGATCTAGAGTAGATTATGGTTCTATTCAACCATATGAAACAAATATATGTATACAATGTCAAATATATCTTCAACAAGATATATATATCTAGAATGTACTACCTTCATTCATTTTTCAATTAATGATAATATTCCAAATTCGAGTCTAGATAATCAAATGTACCAAAGAGATGTACAAAATGTGTAGATCTATATTTAGCCAGACGACAGTGTTTGACTACATAGCCAGTTTCGGCATTATTCTCATGGCAAAATCATATTTGATTTTAACCGCTCAAACTAAAAATTATTTTAGTCTGATTCACAGTAAAAGAATCCTACCCGCACTTTCTATCATTAAGTGAAAAAAAATACAGATCTAATTAAATTAATAAAAATAAATAATTTAAAATAATATAAACAAATGAAATAATTAAATGAGACTATCGCTATGGGTTGGGATATGACAATATGGCACACAATGATGACGTCACGAAGTAACCAGGCAACAACGGATATGACGTTTATACAAACAAAACAAATTACAATCCTAAACGTATAATATAGCTTTTCATCTAAATTACGTCTTCTACCCCGACGGGTTTTAAGGCGCACCACCTGATTTTACTCAGGCTAACGTACCAAATTTAGACAAAATCTATTTCTAAGGGCAATCTAAACATATACTAATAAGAAAAATGGCACTTAGCTTTTGATAAGAAAGATCCCTTTGTTCGGACTCCCGAATATGCTAGATCACAACAAATTCCACTGCCTCTCTTCCAGTTCTGACTCTGTTCTCCGGTGCTACCAGTATCCCACGTAATGCCACAGATGTCCTGATATGCCACAGCAAAATGTTCCAGTTCCTTCGACGACTGTTGATGACCGTATGTGTAGTTCCGACGACTTTGTGTACACAGTTACTGACGAATAGGTTAACGGTTCTCCTGGCGATGACTTGACTTGTGTAGACGACTACTGACAAATAACAGTCTCTTGACGGCAACTTGATCTGGACGACTGGACGAATAACGACTTTCTTGACGATGACTTGATCTGGGCTGACGAATAACGACTTTCTTGACGATGACTTGATCTGGGCTGACGAATAACGGTTCTCTAAAATAGTTCACTGCTTCTGCTGCTACTCTGGTAGTACGACGAAGTTTGCTGTTGTACTCTGCTTCACTAGACCAAACTGTCCAATGTAGACTAGGTGAAACCAAGGTCACCTCCGACGACGTTCCGTTAGACGATTAACGGTTTTCAACGAAATTAAGTGGATGTAGCTGTTTCCACAACTTCACTGCTAACAAGTCTAGGTATGGTCTAGACCGACGAATACTAAATATATCAATATTCAGTAATGATACATACAACTTTACTAACCTTCCAAAGGTTAAACACAGTGACCGTTATAAAAATGGCAAGCAACCGGTTCAATGAGCAAACTGCTCCACAAGAATCTCTCCAAGGGTAAGACGACAGAGCGATTTAGTTAGCTACCAAACTTGTAGTACTCACAATACTTCTGACAGCGGGCAAACTGTCCTTCTCGAAACTGACGAGGTAAAACTTGATACTCGATGTGGCTCCTATGACGAAGAAAAAATATGTCCAACAGGTTCACTAACGATCTCTCACCCGTTATGAACGAACGGTTTCTCTGGTTGTAGGTCGATTCAGCATATGAAGATCAGGCTTTGATAATATACTGGTTAAGTCTACTCAACCAGACGTTGCGATGATTACTGTCCTGACGAAGGTCACCCTGAGTTAACGGCTCGTTGAACGTGCGATCAAACAGGCGACGACTGCTTGTAGATCCAGAACAAAGTCACACTGCGATGCTGCTGTGTTCAGCCGTACTCCGATGAAATCTTATAACTTCGAGTGCACGACCCTCACCTGAGTAAACGTTCTGCTTCGAGGTCCGGTTCGATGTTCGGGCTTCGGGCGTCGGGGGTCGCCACTGTGATGTTGCTAGTTCAGGCTGTCTTGAAGTCAACCAATTACTCTGCAATCGTTTGGGTGTAATTGTTCGGGTGTATTACGTGCAGTTGAACTACAACACAAACAAGAACTGGCACATCTATTGTAACAAGTGAAGAGATGTAGTCAAACGATGATGAACAAATTTACATAGATTTATTCTGATAAAAGGCCACAGTAGAAGTCTCTGTCACTAAACACGTCGTTACCCTGGAGTGTTCTATCGCTAACTCATTTTCCGGTCTCTAACCCAACATATCCCAAACGTCACTAGTCCCGTTCAATATGCGTCTACTATGGTGCGTCGCTAAATAACTAAAATAACTAACCTATATAAATAAGGTGTCTAACAGTCTTCAAGTTAGATGAAACTTGCATGGACGTAACAGTAGATCTAGATCTAAGTCAGCACTATGTATTTCAGGGCACGGAGAGTAAGAATTAACCATTCTTAGGGAAGCTAATTTGAGTTGAATTATCATAGCTATACAGTTTGGGCTTTTTCGAATTGTTAAATTAATGAAATTCTACATTTTTTGCTAAATCTAGTGTACTAAATTCCTCTTGAGCTAACTGCAATGCTGTTTAGCACCAATCTTGATTTGTTAACATCTGGAAACCGGTATCGGTCTGTCAACTTGTGGAGGTTTCTCTACTAATAATTTGGAAAAAAATTTATCATAGTAATTAACTTCATTTGGACCTTTCAGCCTGTATACAATGGCGCAAGACACACGACTTATACACAACGTGCTAATGACTAGAGTGATGTACAGGAACATTTTTTTTTGCGTTGATTAGCCCCGTTCTAAATACACAATGCTGCTGGACATAAGAAAACATTTACAATAGGTACTCAGTCAGCTGGTCAACAATCAATCCAAACCAATCCCAGTGGCGCTACAGCCCATGGAGGGCTCTGGCCTGCTTTAACACATCCTTCCATTCAGATCTCTCCTGGGCCCTTCGTCTCCATGCCCTGACCCCAAGCTGCTTCAGATCTGCTTCTACATCATCAATCCATCGCATTCGGGGTCTGCCTTTGGGTCGCCTGCCTTTTGGTTTTTGCCTGTATACAATTTTCGCTCCTCTGTTATCTGACATTCTTTCAAGGTGACCTTCCCAACGTAGGCTGTTCTTTTTTTATTTCCGTCACTATTGGTGGGTCTTCATACAATTGATATATCTCATGGTTAGTGCGTGTCCTCCACCCTGTTTCATAAAAACATTTAGCATTATGTTTCTCGGAATTTTTGGGCTTCCATAGAAACTAAAGACAGCTCCTTTCAAAAGAATCTCAAGTTCAAGGACTTCGTTATCGCATGGCATGTATAACACTTGTGTACGTACAATGTGTCTACAAAAGTATATTTTCTTTTTTTTTCTATTCAAATAAAAAGCACCAATTATTTGTCAATTTACATTTGCTTAATGAAATAATATCACAAAATTATGTTGGTTCTTTTCCTACTTTTTGTCAGCTTGTAAGCGCAAATTTTGAGGTTTTCTTTAAAAAAAAAACAAAAAAAAACGCACCAACAAAAACATTTAACTATTATGTTTCTCGGAAATTTTGGGGCTTCCATAGAAACTAAAGACAGTTCCTTTCGAAAGAATCTCAAGTTCAAGGACTTCGTTATCGCATGGCATGTATAACACTTGTGTACGTACAATGTGTCTACAACAGTGTATATTTTTTTCTATTCAAATAAAAAGCACCAATTATTTGTCAATTTACGTTTGCTTAATTAAATAATATCACAAAATTATGTTGGTACTGTATCCTTTCACTAACAAAAGCATTTAACACAATCACATCGTAAAATAAGTTTGTACTTATATGTCTACATGCCGTCCAAATTTGCTGTAAATGTTTTTGTGAAAATGTACTTGAAAGGAAGTGACTCAATAAAATGATAGTTTTCTAGCACGACGTGAGGCGATATGAATTGACATTTGTCACGTGCACATTATTTCGCCAATAAACAACGGTATTATTCATTAAAAAAACAACAAAAAACAAACTATTATGTTTCTCGGAATTTTGTGGCTTCTATAGAAACTAAAGACAGTTCCTTTCAAAAGAATCCCAATTTCAGTTCTCTTGTGACCGCATGTATGATACATGTGTCCGTACATGTGTCTACACCAGAGGACAACAGACAACCCAATGAGCATCAAGTTTGAACAGTTTCCGAACAATGTTAACTTTAATTGTTGTCAAAACATGGAACTTACTGTTTTGTCTTATGTGTACGGTATCTGGCAATGTAATCTTCTACTGAATAAAAAAAATGTATCCATAGTCACAAAGGCATCTATCCAGTCACCATTTCGTCCATCCATCCGACACCATTCGTTATAGAAGGCCTCAATACTGACCTGCAACGTCACAGCCTGTGGGCAATTTAGACCTATAGATCGTTGCCTCGTAGTTCCTTAGAGGAACGGTGCCAGGGAGCTGGCTTGTGAAAAAAGGTTAACAGTTCATTGCAAAGTTTTCTTTCTACAAACAGTAAAGGGAACTAATTCAACGTTTGCCACCTCATCAGTCAAGTAAAATTTCTTTCCTTTGTTCGAGATATGAAACAAAATAATTTTTCACCAATAGTGAATTAATTGTTGTTTTTTTTTTAAATTGATACTTGTGTTGGCAGGTAAAAGAAATAATTGTGCAAAATTTCAGCGTGGTCCGAGATTGGGTGTGGGAGAAATAACGTGAGCTAAGTTTTTACCAGACAGACAGACAGACAGACAGAGTTGATAAAAGCTTTGTAAAAATATATCTTTCCACTGATGTCTAATATTTCTAAAGTTAAAGGAAAAGGTTAGGGGTGGTAACTATGAGTAACTAAGTATTAAACATTAGCTTTTTGTTTTAAAAAAAAAAAGAAAAGGGTTAATAATACCCACAATGTATAAGCAAAGGGGGTTAATAGACTTCCTAATGTGGTACCGCTACCCAAAGATTGTACTGGGTACTATGTGTCTCATACCGTGACACTAAATTGATTCACTATCTAGTTTAGTTGGACGCTAAGGTAGTCTCAAGGGTCCAATCTTATTCACATCCTATATCGCTGCTTAACAAATTACTGCGAGCGCGATACGATATAATGGGGGAGGAGCCATTTTCCGATTCTTCTGTCTCGTGGAGCCAACGCGGCTTTCATTTATTTTTAAAGATCAGACTCAAATTTTGTGGTTTTTATTTGGTCTTTTTTTTTTGACTATGATACTACAGCCAGTGCAAAGGGCATTCCCAAAGATAAAAATAGAACAGCCTAGAAAATACGAACTTTTTCGCGTGGCTTCCGGAAGCGTAGGGTTCTTATACAGCAGCGTTTCCTAAAGTGAGGTACGCGTACCCCCAGAGGTACTGGAAGACTTTGCACCTCATTAACTATGCTGATTTTTTTAAATACCCATATACTATTTTCTGTTAATAAATTAAAGTGCGGTGGTGGGGAGATGGGTACTCAGCATTACAAAAATTATAAAAGGGGTACACCTAGGTCCATCGTTTGGGAAACACTGCTATATAGGCTACATTCAGCCTACGGGACAGTTTAATGAATAAATCTTTTTACTACATTGAATCTCTGTACTTAGAGATACTTGGAGAGGGTCGAGGGGTACTCAGCATTACAAAAATTATAAAAGGGGTACACCTAGGTCCATCGTTTGGGAAACACTGCTATATAGGCTACATTCAGCCTACAGGACAGTTTAATGAATAGAACATTTTACTACATCGAGTCTCTGTACTTACAAAACAACAAACTGTTGTGTTTGTTGAACACTTAAACCTTGTGTTTCAACTAATTAAGAGTACAAGCTGTCTTGTCTCGGACCTGCATCAAGTGGAGACACAAGCCGCTCATGGATACACTAACAACAGAACGTTGTTTTAACACTTCCACAGGTGTTCGGGGGGACAAACACCCCCCCCCACCCCAGAGATATTTTAAAAAACATGTTTTACGCATGTCGTTGATAAAAGTACATCCCAGAACAAGCAAAATATTTTTGAAAAAAATCCTCCCTTAAAAACAAAGAAAAAAATTAAAGATTATCTAAGGGGAAAAACTCCACAGTTACACCTATCTATCCATCAATCCCAGTGGCGCTACAGCCCATGGGGGGGGGGGGGGGGGCTCTGGCCTGCTTCAACACATCCCTCCATTCCGATTTCGTCTGGTCCTTTCATCTCCACGCCCTAACCCCAAGTTGTGGATCTGCATCATCAATCAATCGGATTCGGGGTGTGATTTTGGGTCGCCTGCCTTTTTGGCTTTTGCCTGCATACAATTTTCGCTCCTCTGTTATCTGGCATTCTTTCAACGTGACCTGCCCAACGTAGGCTGTTCTTACAAATATACCTCTAAATAATGCAGTTTTTTTTTTCCTTTTTCAATATCGAATAAAATAATTAACTACCGAGAATTAATTGACCAATCGGTTAATTTTTTTTTATTGATTCATGTTTTGTTGGGTACAATAAATGTTTCAGGTTTCACCTTGATCTGAAAATAAATAGTGGGAGAAATAACGTGTTCAATTATCTAAGGGAACAAACCCTACATATTTAGCCGTATCTGTGAAGACTGAAGGATTAACAGCCCTTTATTATTGAATTATGTCTTTTCGAAGGCAATGAATAACTGTTCAAAGTTTCAACTTGATCTGAGACTGGGTGTGGGAATAATAACGTATGCAAATTTTTGACCAGACAGACAGAGAGACAGACAGAGAGAGTTGATTTAACTTTTGTAAAAACAGTGAGACCGAGAATTCGAAAGTAAGACTGGAGCAAACCTTCATCAACAAATGTGGAGAAAAAAAAACGCCTTCTAGATTAGCTCTAAGTCACTACTGTGACACAATGTTTATATCTACTTGTTCCACTACTTATGTTAGAAGACCCTTGTTGATTTCTATGAATTGCGTAATTTTATTTTTTTCAGTGTTTTTGATATTTCATTTTGGGTCACCAAATACTCTTTGCCTAGGTCCTCCCATTGCCTAAGGCCGGCCCTGCAGACTGAATAACAATACACAACCACACTGAATACTAACAAAGTAGACACCATCAGCAGATTTGGAAGGATCAAGGCGTTTTCCCTTCAGCGTCACCCAGCACTGTACTCGACTCAAATTGGCATGGTTGAAATCACGTGACAATTGTGCCTCCAATCGGCCTCCCCGAGAGACATTCAAGGCGGCACGTACTTCCGCCAATCATCTAGCTCGTCAGTTTAAAAACCATGGCCTCTTCTATGGCACGAGAGTACTACAACACAAGGGTGCTCGTTGGAAAGGGGGAGGGAAAGAGGCAGAAAGGAGATAGTCACCAGGCGCCCAGACAACAATGTACAAAAATGAGTTTTTGTTGTTGTTACTGTTTTTGTTTACAAGAATTTGATTTTAGAGGATTTTGAATAAAAAAAAATAATTCCGGAAGTGAAATCCAAAACTGAGAATGAAAAAAAAAAGGTTATAAATATAGGTCATGGTGCTAGAGCAGGAGCGCGTTGTTTGATTTTTTTTGTTTTTAACTTTATGTGCCCAAGAGTGTATTACAATTTGAGAAAAACACTACTTCAACATGGGGCACATTTTTTTGGGCTTGGAGGCTAGATTTTGACAGTGCGGTGGGGGGGGGGGCGCAAATGTTCATTGAACACTTTTAACACGCCAACAAGTGACGCTGCCCACATCACGAACGTCAACGCTTTGGGTAAAGTGGCGCCCTGAGGCTAATGACGAATGCGCCACTAATAAAAGGCCAATTTTGTTTTGTAGAGGATGTCAGTAGCCATGTGTGTTTGTGAATTTTAAACAGACTGGAGTTCTCGTTGTGTTTTTCATGTCTAGTTTCCAGTTTTTCATGTCTAGTTTCCAGTTTTTAGTGTCTAGTTTCTAGTTTTTCATGTCTATTTTCCAGTTATTCAGGTCTAGTTTCCAGTTTTTCATGTCTAGTTTCCAGTTTTTAATGTCTAGTTTCCAGTTTTTCATGTCTAGTTTCTAGTTTTTCAGGTCTAGTTTCCAGTTTTTCATGTCTAGTTTCTAGTTTTTCATGTCTAGTTTCTAGTTTTTCATGTCTAGTTTCTAGTTTTTCATGTCTAGTTTCTAGTTTTTAATGTCTAGTTTCCAGTTTTTCATGTCTAGTTTCCAGTTTTTCATGTCTAGTTTCCAGTTTTTCATGTCTAGTTTCCAGTTTTTCATGTCTAGGTTCCAGTTTTTCATGTCTAGTTTCCAGTTTTTCATGTCTAGTTTCCAGTTTTTCATGTCTAGTTTCCAGTTTTTCATGTCTAGGTTCCAGTTTTTCATGTCTAGTTTCCAGTTTTTAATGTCTAGGTTCCAGTTTTTCATGTCTAGTTTCTAGTTTTTCATGTCTAGTTTCTAGTTTTTAATGTCTAGTTTCCAGTTTTTCATGTCTAGTTTCTAGTTTTTCATGTCTAGTTTCTAGTTTTTCATGTCTAGTTTCCAGTTTTTCATGTCTAGTTTCCAGTTTTTAATGTCTAGTTTCCAGTTTTTCATGTCTAGTTTCCAGTTTTTAATGTCTAGTTTCCAGTTTTTAATGTCTAGGTTCCAGTTTTTAATATCTAGTTTCCAGTTTCTCATGTCTAGTTTCTAGTTTTTAATGTCTAATTTCTAGTTTTTAATGTCTAGTTTCCAGTTTTTCATGTCTAGTTTCTAGTTTTTAATGTCTAGTTTCTAGTTTTTCATGTCTAGTTTCCAGTTTTTAATGTCTAGGTTCCAGTTTTTCATGTCTAGGTTCCAGTTTTTCATGTCTAGTTTCCAGTTTTTCATGTCTAGTTTCTAGTTTTTAATGTCTAGGTTCCAGTTTTTAATGTCTAGGTTCCAGTTTTTAATGTCTAGGTTCCAGTTTTTCATGTCTAGATTCCAGTTTTTCATGTCTAGTTTCTAGTTTTTCATGTCTAGTTTCCAGTTTTTCATGTCTAGTTTCTAGTTTTTCATGTCTAGTTTCCAGTTTTTAATGTCTAGTTTCCAGTTTTTCATGTCTAGTTTCCAGTTTTTAATATCTAGTTTCCAGTTTTTCATGTCTAGTTTCTAGTTTTTCATGTCTAGTTTCTAGTTTTTCATGTCTAGTTTCCAGTTTTTAATGTCTAGTTTCCAGTTTTTCATGTCTAGTTTCCAGTTTTTCATGTCTAGTTTCCAGTCTAGTTTTCTAAATTAGGAATACAAGTTTTTCTGTTGTTTTTTTTTTTTTGTGTGTTAATTTTCATCTATCTTATCTTATAAAATACTGACGTTACTTCAAAAAAGAAGATGATAACGTCCTACGTGTGTCCCTAGGTCAATCTAGTCACGCATGTTAATCAATGGCTTAAATTGTACAAAGGCATTGGTTTTCCTGGCTGACTCGAGTGTATTGTTACGATCTTCTCTATCAGGCCTTCTGTAAACACTGCTAAACACAACACAGCACATCTAACACAAGAACTTGACAACAAGAGCTTCAAGTAACAAAGTGGCGGTTTAATGACAATTACATCAAAAGCCAATACATCACAATTGGCCACATCAAATTCAAATGCTTTCTTGCCTACTAAACACTACAAGTCTTTCTCTGTCTACTTCTAGTCTCGTACAGCTACTTTTATAAGGACTCGCTTTGTAGCCCACAGTCCTTACTGCCTTACTGTCCTGGACTCAACTGTCCTTTCTTAAGACATTGTCTCTCGACCGTAAAGGCTTTCGGTCACATGACCGCAGCACGGGTCATACTTGCGTGCACTGTCAGTAATTCCCCTTTGTTCAACAGCCGCTGACCCGTTAACCATTAACCCTTTCAGTCCGCCACTGGAGTTACTACATAAAATCGGGTTTTAATCTTTTTAAAAGTCCCATTCGGAATGTATCTACAGGTTAAAACAAATAATGTTTGATAACAATTGCTATACCACTTTCAGGCCTTGTAAATTGCGACCTATGAGGGCTGATGGTGTCAAGGTCATCTGTTTGTTTGAACGACAGTTAACGAGGCTTGTCTTGAGGCCACCACGACGACCAATCGCCATTACTTTCCCCAACTAATATCAGGTACACATTAGAGTTTTGGTGGGTTCAGGAATTTCACAATCCCAGCTTCACCGAGACTCGAACCCGAGACCCGTCAGTTTGAAAGTGAAGCGCTTTACTCAATCAGCCACCACAGTATACACAGTAACCACATCTACTAACCTATTGTAGCAAGAAGCAGTCCACAAGTTCGTTAAGTTTTTCAATCAGCCTCACAGACCTCAAAAACAAAACCATAATTTCAACGCGTCTGTGACCCTGACCTTAGTTAAAATAAAGTCTCGCAAAGGGACACAACTTAACATTGCTTCATACAAAAAAAAAACACAAAAAAAAAAACCCAGACAAGTGATTTCATATTATTTCTTTCCTATCTGGAAGTACCCCCATATAAGATGATGAAGTCGTCTAGGGCCTGCCCTTTTACTTGAAGACCACCATACATCTCAGAAGGACGTTAATCCCCCCCCCCCAAACCCGGTAGAACGGGGTAAGTTGGGCCACTTGACTGTCACGGCGTGGCGCCACTGTCGGTCAGCCGAGCAGAAGACTACCGGCCGGGACAGCCTCGGGGAGGAGTTGAAAGACGTGTTCAATTAAGTTCGCTTTTTTTATTCCACGTGCAAAGCATGACGCCAAAATAAAATGGGAACAACGGGATAATGAAAGCCATTCCGCTTAACTATTTTGTTGCTTACAGCTTTTACAGATTTGGCTTTTTTCTTGATTTTAGTTTTAAAAACGTCTTCCGTCTGTCCCAAGACGTTCGTTTAGCTAACGCGCTTTATGGCGGTGCATAGCAGACGAGAATGACGTCACGCAGTTATTTTGGGCACCAACTGCACAAGGAGTTAACAGCTCAGCATAAAAAAAAATCTGGCCAATGGAAAATGAAAAATCCAAAAAGTTACACCAAAGTTACAAATAAAACATTTCTTACGCAATCTTTAAAAAAGTATTAATTTTCAAAATAAAAAAAAATATTTTACACAATTTCAAGTTGACCTACATTTTTTACCGCCTATATTTTCAAAAGCAGACGACATTGATATCATGTATAAGAGTCCATCTTTCAAAAATTGGATATATCTATTCAAAAATATTTAAATTTAGCGTTTTGTTTAATGCATATGACAGAAAGATGGACATTTGATATTTTTACAGTGGAACATGAATGGATTAGTGGACTATTCAAACGGACGTTTTTAACAATTTTAAATCGTGCGTGACATTTTTTTTCCAATCTCGTATAAACTCATTCCGTCTATCTGTCTGAAAGGTTTATCTTACTTGTTTTTTTCTCACACTTCCCATTCGCGAATCAAGTTGAAACTTTTTACAATTATTCTGTCTGTCTGTCTGGCAGGATTCTCTTACACATCTGCACAGTTTTTCGCGGCCGTCGCTTTCTCTTCTTCCAGTTGGCCAGTCTACGCTTGAGACGATATCGTGGTCTACCTCATGACGATAGTCGCTGATGCCAGCCAGCTGACAAGGGGGGAGTAAGTGGAGGTCAGGGTTGCCAGCCACATAACTTTAATGGAGGTTGTGGCGATCACTGTAGATTCCAGGGTTGTTGTTCTAAGACGCTGAGTCAGAGGACCTTTTCCATGGACGTCTCGTGACACAGTTGTAGGCCCACAGGTAGCCATGGTTTCAGGCACATAGTCTTTCTCAGCCTCATCTGTAATTGATGCCCATGAAGCATCCTTGTAATGTTCATCCACCACTACATCAGGTTTCGCCGGAATTAATTCACCACCGTTCAAGTCATTCTCACTGATGTGGGCAGAAGTACACATTTCTGTCAAGTTCAGGTCTTGTAGCTGGGTTTCTTAGCATGGGCACTTTCCCCGCAGGACGCCGCATATACAGTTCATGTCAATCGTCTGGATGCAGTTGTCAAGTATCGAGTTCTCTCTTATGCTGCTGCCATAAGTTAAATTCGTTGTTTCTGTCTAGGCCATTGTTGGGGCCCGTATTCACAATTTCACCCGACGACATCCAAGGCAAGGAATCAGAAACGGTCTTGAGGCTTTCATGGTTTGAGTTCTCATCAAAGGTACTGACAGATAAACAGAGGTCTTCAAGTCCACAGCAGCAATCTCGGACGCAAACCAAACGTTGTTTTGATCTGTTCAGCCCATTGAGGTGCTTGTTTGCAGATACATTAGAAATCTTCAGGCACATAGCAGACTTCCCTAGTTTCTTCAATTGTTTCTTTAATTTCGATTCGAAACATCCCGTTGATATCGTCGCAGCAATCGTCGCCAAGTTTCTCGTCTTGACAGTCACCCCCGCAAGACTTGCCCACAACACAGTCACAGACGGCGCTACAATCCCCAGCGCCTACATCACCACTGTTCGCGCAGCCACAGTCCTGACCAGGTAACTGCTCCTTCGCCAAGAATGTATAGACGATTAAAAAATGGAACTCAAAATATAAAGAAAATAAAGAGGAACTTCAAACATAACGTAAAAGAACAAAGCGGAACTGCAAGCAAAACATTAAAGAATAAAGCGGAACTGCAAGCACAACGTAAAAGAATAAAGCGGAACTGCAAGCAAAACATTAAAGAGTAAAGCGGAACTGCAAGCAAAACATTAAAGAGTAAAGCGGAACTGCAAGCACAACATAAAAGAGTAAAGCGGAACTGCAAGCAAAACATTAAAGAGTAAAGCGGAACTGCAAGCAAAACATTAAAGAGTAAAGCGGAACTGCAAGCAAAACATTAAAGAGTAAAGCGGAACTGCAAGCAAAACATTAAAGAGTAAAGCGGAACTGCAAGCAAAACATTAAAGAGTAAAGCGGAACTGCAAGCAAAACATAAAAGAATAAAGCGGAACTGCAAGCAAAACATTAAAGAGTAAAGAGGAACTGCAAGCAAAACATAAAAGAGTAAAGCGGAACTGCAAGCAAAACATAAAAGAGTAAAGAGGAACTGCAAGCACAACGTAAACGAATAAAGCGGAACAGCAAGCACAACATAAAAGAATAAAGCGGAACAGCAAGCACAACATACAAGAATAAAGCGGAACAGCAAACACAACATACAAGAATAAAGCGGAACATCTAACAAAACATAAAAGAATAAAGCGGAACGGCTCCAAGAATACACCAAAGATGAAGTAAACCAATGGCAGCAGAGTTGATGAACCAAAGCGACTAGAATGTAGTCAGAAGGAATGTGGCTAGCAGGTCCTCCACTCAGTGCTTCCATTATCGAGCATTGCTTGATGTCCAGCCTATACTAAACTCGTGCAAAATATTTCACACACAGAATCCTAAGATAATCTTCCCAGTCTGGTGGGGTAGGGGGGGGATTGATATAAATATCAATGCGGTGAATAAGGAGGATCGTGTGGGCAGTGCGGGGAAGAGGAGGGGGGAGGGAGTGAGACAAGCGAGTGATCCAGGACTGGACAGCTTGACTAAATATACATGACCACTTTAGCCACCGAGGATATAACGGCTCTGTAGTTACTGATGGAAGATATCTACTCAATCTTTCGATATAATATTGACTCACTGAATGACTGGCTGAATAACTGGCTAAATGACTGAAGAAGTAGCTAAATAAACAAGAGCAGAATAAAAGAGTATTATTCTTATTATAATATTAATTATATTTGTCAAAATGTTTGTTTCGGATGTTCCTTCAGAGTTGAAGATAATTTACTTCCTAGTTCAAACCTCCCGCAGGACGGCGGGGGATCAATAGTTTGACCGCTTGAGGTGTGTCCCTTACATAACAGATACATGCATTCATTGCTTTCAGAGATAATTGAAGCCATTTTCTACCGTTAGAGCAAAGAAGCTCTGAGGGTGTAGCATTTTATTTAAAATATTTAGATCTGGTTGTCAGTGAAATAAGTAAATAAATAGATATCGATTAATCATTCAATAAATATTGTCTATTAATCAATCCATTATCGATTGATTAATCTTCTGATCAAACAATCGATTATCTTTCTATTCACGAAACAATCAATCAACACATCTATCTATAAATCAATCAATCAATTTATTATTAAATCAATCAATCAATCAAACTATTAATTTACAGCTTTATTTCGCATTCTTGTGTAGGACAGTACATTTTAAAAACAATTCAGTTTTATTTTGTATTTCTCTCAAACTCAACGTCTTAACAACAACTGATCAGTGTGTGTGTGTGTGTGTGTGCGCGAGTGTGTGTGTTAGGGTGTAAGTGTGTTTGGGTGTATATTTATGCAGACAATTAAAAAAACATAACTGTAGTCCTAAAGAAAGAGAACAAAAGAAGCAAAACTTATACACGAATGGAGACCTGTGTTCAAATTACAAAAATCCCAGAATTTCGGTTGACAAGTCAAAAAAAAAACTCTTGCAGTCTAAAAATGCCAGATTTTCCGTTCGTACAAAGAGCATGATTTAAGGTTTACAATTTCAGTTGACTCCAGGAGGCTTGTATGCATGACACCAAAGCGATCTTCACATTTCTGACATATCAATGATAGAACCAATTCTAAAACAAAACAAACACAAGTCATACATAGTCTGTACAGACATGCTCATTAATGTTAGCGAATAGGTGTTGTCTCTGTTTTACCACGCTCACATCTGCAATATTTTAAGTTTCAATAACACTGCCTGGTATGGCAATCTGAGCATTTAAATAAAAATAAACTTCACAGAATCCTAAATTCTGCTGATAAAGTCATTAGCAAAAACAAAACCCATTTGGGCAGTTGTTTGAGACAAACATCTACAAAAAAAGCTAAAAACATTATAGAAATAAAAGATGACCCTTTGGGTCAGGATTTTGTGATTTTACCATCACAAAAGAACTACAAGACACCGATAGCAACAACAAACAGACACAAACACTCTTTTGTTCCCCTGACAATCAAATCATTCAATAGAAACAATCTGATATTAACTTTGTCACATGTAAATTATGAGTGCGTCTGGTGTGAATGTACATTTTTTTTATAGTTATAATGTTTTTTGTTTGGTGTAATGCACAAATTGTAAGACAAATTTCCTTACGGACAATAAAGATTATTATTATGTTAGAAACGAACGAGTAGTCATTCTCTGGCGCTGCCATCCTACTAAAGCAAATAGCATTTATATAAGCTTTTCAAGAAGGGAACAAAACACACAAAACAAAACTTATTATTTGATATTCTAGCAAAGCCGGAACAGCTAGCATTATTTGAAGAGATAGGGTCTAAGTACATTTGGGAAAGACATGTTTGTATTCATAAAGATTGCAGTTCTGTATTGATTGTTCCATTCATATATAGTTAGATTATTTTACATATAACCAAAGGATGTGTTTCTTTGTATCAGAAATAAACACCACAAAAAATACGTTATTTAAAGCCACATATGTTATACAAAGTGGTAATTGTATCAATTAGTTTAGATCAGCCTTGTAATTAAATGTCATACAGACTAACAACAACAACAATAAATCTATGCGATTAGAAATATTTTTATCAAATGATTTTGTTTAGCGCTAGTTAATGCTGTTAGCTTTCTCAAGGCGCTGTGACCCTATCACTTAGCTCAGTGTTTCTCAAACTGTGTGCCGCGGCACACTAGTGTGCCGCCGAAGATTTGCAGGTGTGCCGCGCGAGTTTTCAGAACGCAGCACGTGCAGAGTTACACAGGTCCGTCTACTATTAAATGTTTATTTTATGTTGCGATGACATCTCCTCTTACAACGATTAGTGGAGCGCTCCATAGTGACGGGAAGGGCTGTTAGCTATTCAGGTTATGGAATTGTCCACTATACATATATTGACTCAAATGTAGGCCGCCTTAGCAAATGCACAGCAGTTCTTGAATTGGAAACGATAATAATAAGCGATGTGTTTCATGTAAATTGTTTAGGTGTATGCTAAAAATCAAATTATCAATAAGCATTATTCATTGTTATCCATGGAGACATATGTTAGCAAAAATGAAACTGTGAAAGTGTTAAATGAAAATCAAGGAACCAAACGAAGGTACAAAGAAGATTACATCGGATATGGTTTCATATCTTCTGGACCTGAAGATTCTCCATTGCCATTCTGTCTGATCTGCAATGCAACTCTATCGAATTAGGCGCTAGTTCCAAGCAAATTGAAGAGACACATGGAAACAAAACATCCAGCTGTAAAAGCGCAACCAAAGGAATACTTCGAAAACATCAGGGCTCAACAAAATAAACAAGCTAAGAAACTTACGAACTATCTAAAGCTGCCAGAAAAAGAATTGATTGTAAGTTATAAGGTTGCTTAGTTTATTAGCAAAACGCAAGAAAGCCTACACAGAGGCTGAATCAGTCATTGCACCAGCTTTAGCAATAGTTAGACCCGAAGCCGCCAAAAAGTTTTAAAAGTTCCTTTGTCAAATGATACTATCTCGCGCAGAATTGAAGACTTATCGACAGATTTACTAGATCAAATCTGCGAACACTTAGACGTGACTGACGATGAAGTGTCTCTACTGTGGTCTCTTCAAGTTAATGAATCCACTGACGTTAGCGGCAAAGCCCAGTTGCTAGCTTTTATTCGGTTCATCAAGGATGAAAAATGTGTCAACGAATTCTTTTTTTGCAAAGACTTACCAACTACGACCAAAGGTGAAGATATTTTTAAAGTGATGAACGAAAACATTTTGCTCTTCAAACTACAGTGGGAAAACTGTGTCAGCGTTGGCACCGCAGGCTGTCCTTCCATGAAAGGAAATAGAAAGAAATTCGTCACTCTTGTGTGTCAAGAAAATCCAAATGTATTAGTTGTTCACTGCATGATCCACAGAGAAGCTCTTGCCTTCAAATCTTTGCCGAAAGATTTGATGTCTGTTCTGGATCAAGTGATGGAAGTTGTAAACTTTATCAAATCTCGACCGCTTGCATCCCGACTTTTCTCTCAGCTCTGTGAAGTAATGGATTCAGACTACAAATGTCTCCTGTATCACACCAACGTTTGTTGGCTCTCCAGGGGAAATGTGTTAAAGCGTGTCATCCAACTCAAGGCTGAGCTGATTTCATTCTTGGAGGCTGAAAAAAAAAAGACTTTGGATTTTCTATTCATGACGAGATCTGGTGGGTTAAGGGGACATTTCTCTCTGATTTATTTGACAAATTAAATTCATCGAATTTAAGTCTTCAAGGACCATCGGAAACAATCATCACTGCATCCTCAAAACTGAAGTCATTTGGTGAAAATTTGTCTTTGTGGCAAAGTAAGATTTCGAAAGGACTGCTTTCCTACTTACAATGAATGTACTTCAAATAAAGAAATCACCCCCGAAATTCTGGACACTTTGACACACCTGCAGTCAGCTTAGACTTACTTAGACTTAGTCAGCATTGCAGCATTACTTTCCAACAGTTGGAAGTAATGAGTATGGATGGGTCAGCTATCCATTGGGAAACAATGAAGCTACAAATCTGACAACTGAAGAAGCAGAGCAGCTCATTGATTTAAAAAGCGATGCAGTTCTTAAGTCAAGTTTTGCCGAGAAAAGCCTGGATGTTTTAAATTTCAATTAACAAGTTATATCCTGCAATCAGTTTAAAAGCAATCAAAATAATTCTTCCATTTGCATCTTCATGGTTTTGTGAGTTTGGATTTTCAGCACTGACTGAAATCAAGTCTAAGAAAAGAGAAAGACTTCTTACAATAGACGATAAAATGCGAGTTTGTTTGACAACTCTGGAGTCTCGATTAGATCCCATTTGCTCTCAAAAACAGGCACACCCTTCACATTAAATGTAATACTTAAAAATAAGTAAAATCTTTTTTTTTCTTTTTATTATAAAACAACTGTTGTTCTTCGTGGTGTGCCGCTAAATTTTTGTAGCTTTTTTCCTGTGCCGCCAGACAAAAAAGTTTGAGAAACACTGACTTAGCTGGACCAGTTGAGAAAATGGGGAGGGGGGATATTTATCATTTTCGCTTTTTAAAAGAAAAAAAAAAGGGGGGGGGGAACGACCTGAATTCGAACTCACGCGTCCTCAAGCCGACACACTAACCACTCTGCTAGTGAGAGGCTTATGAAAATAGATTGTATAGTTATCTATTGTTTTTTTAGAAACCTACTTTAAAGTGGCGACCTATAACTGGGAGTAATTCAGCGTATAAACCCTTATCAAATCAAGTACAATTTCTTTCCCTTGTTCGAGATACCAAAGAAAATAACTAATTACAACTAGTTAATTAACTAATGGTAATATTTTTTTTTATGTTGTGCGAAAATTCAGCTTGATCCGAGATTGGGTGTGAGAGAAATAACGTGTACAAACTTTTTACCAGACAGACAGACAGACATTAAATATAGGCTTTAAAAAAAATAAATCCGACGGAAAATAAACAAAATGCTACAGCCTTAAATTTGTTCAACATTCTTGGCCATGTCTATGTGCCTTTCACGCAGCAAACGGACGAGTGAAATGGCAGACGTTAGCAGGACTAATCCTTCTGTAAAGTCTTCAGCGCGTCCATGTTTGCCATTCGCATGAGGATCTAAGCCGGCACTTTATACTAACAACCTACTTGGGGCTTCATTAATACCGCCTCTTCCTAATTCCCGCCACCCAGAATGAGTCGAATTGAGGGGCAGCAGGAGACAGAGGAGGGGGATGGGTTCAGGGCTAAAAATCGATCGATTCAACTGGCGCCCCATGGAGAGAATCGATTAGAAATGGTCAACAGAGCTTCTATTTTTTTTATATTCTTTTTTTGTTTCGAGAAGAGGGAATCTTATCAATGAATTATAGTTTTTATAAAAAAAAAGCGATATTCCAAGCAGACGATAATTCAAGCATTGTTGAAACATTCTGAGCTGGCTTTATGAAATGTTTCAACAAAACTCAAGGGGGCATAATTACATTGGAATGCATTAAAGTGAAAGCAGAAGATCTAAAAAGAAAAAAGAGTTATCCCTAGCTAGGCTTGGGAATTGAAAAGTCCAACAACAGAAACAATGCTAGGGCGATGTCTCTACAGAATGGTTTGTGAAAGGAGGGGAGAGGACGGAGAATAAGGGAGTGGACAACGAGGGAGTGGACAACGCAAACACGTTGAAGGCAGAGTGGACAGAGGAGCTGGACTTTGTCCGAAAGCAATAATTTAAATGGGTTGAACATGAATGACAGAACGGCGTGTGCTGCAGTTAGTGAAAATGCCATTTTCAGATCGAGGTCAAATCAAGGTCAAATCAATTCTTATGTAGTGGAACAATAAGCACTTATAACATCAACAAAGTAAAATACTTAAAAGTTAATTAAAAAAAACATATATGTTTCGTAATTCCATTAATAATTTTGAATCAATCATGCAATTAATTTTTAATAGATCTAGGCTAACAATAATACATTTTTGCAATTGCAATTTTATTCATTGTCTTTGCTTAGCGCAACTTTAATGCTTTTAGCATGCTCAGTGCGTTATAGTCCCATCCCTTTTGTGGACCATTCGAGAGAATGAGATATTTGGGAGAAGGCTTCCGTGCTGCATTTTCAAAAGGTATTTAAAAAAAAATGAATTCAAGCTTGAGGTATCGAGCCTACATGATGGAAAGCCCGACATGTTAGCCACTGAGCAATTCAAGTACATATAAAAGTAGGTTTTATAGTTTTAAAAATTCTAGTTTAAAAGTTTAAGCGAACGACCTAACTCCCTTCACAAGGCTTATATCCCCTAAACATTTTCTATTTAAAAGAAAATTAATTAATTATGACTAATTGATTAACTAATTGGTATTTTTTAAAAATTGACTCTTGTGCTGCCATCGACAATGAATAATTATGAGAAGTTTCAACTTGATCCGAGGACAGGAAGTGGGAGAAGTAACAAGCAAAAGATTCCACCCAGACAGACAGACAAACAGAGTGAGTTAAGGTAATGTAAAGATGAATAAATAGTACGACAAAGCGACTAACCAAACAGAGCCAAATCTTTGGGGAACATTCGAAATAAAAAGAAAAGCACAAAGCAAGACATGATCAGCGTAGTAAGAGGATAGAGAGGGTATACTAGAGATAGGTAGAGTGAGACAGAAAGAGTGAGGCAGAGAGTAGGAGGGTCAGACACAGAGAGAAACAGAGATAGTGATGGAAATGACAGAGTGAGAAAGTTTGAAGTGAAAGGAAATGAGAGAGAGACAGAGAGAGAGAGAGAGAGAGAGAAAAAAGATAGAAAGACAGACTAAGACAGACTACATACGGACGTAGAGAGATACAGAAAGAGACAAAAAAGAAAGATCTGTAGAGAAAGACAGAGGAATCAATAACTGGCTTGTAGATCACTTAATCAACACAAATGAAGAAGCCAATCTATTCCTAAGAAGTCGGTGCATCTGGAAGAAGGAACGGTTAGCAGAAACTCGGAAGATATATTCCAGAATTGATTAAACAACAAGCAAAATCAGACAAACAAAAAAAAAAGCGTATTTAAGGGGAATTACTCCATACTTACAACTACGTATCTCAATAATGTAGACGTTACTTCTTTTTTTTTTTCGACATTAAACAAAATAATTAATTGACTAATTGTTGTTTTTTATTGATTCATATTTTGTAAGGTACAACAAGTAATTGTTGCAAGTATCAACTTGATCCTAGACTGGGTGTGGGGAAAAATAACGTATACAATTATTTCATGGCAAAATCTGTAGTATTAAATTCCCTTCTTGATATCAAACAAAATAATTAATAACCAACAATTAATTGACTATTAGGTTATATTTTTTTTATTGATTCATGTTTTGTTTTTGCCAATGAATAATTGTGGCAAAGTTTGAACTTGATCCGATAATGGTTGTGGGAGAAATAACGTGTTCAAACTTTTTACCAGACTTGACAGACAGAGTGAGTCGATATAAGCTTTGTGAAAATAATCCTTAATCTGATTAAGCAGCATTTCAAACTTAAGAACACAGCCTCATCTTCGAACAACTATTTGTCTACTAAACATACACGCTAAAAAAAAAAGCACTCTGCGTTCAAAGAACGTGACGTCATCCTAGATAGCGTCGGTGCTTACACTCGTGACGTAACAGTACACTATCAGCAGACGACATGATGACTCAGAGGTCAATCAACTAATTAGAAAGGGAAAAAAAAGTTCCACCAATTCAAACGATGTTGTTTTTTTTTTTGTAGTTTTTTTTTTCACTGCTCTAAATATTCACTGCGATGAAAGGGTTGTTCGATGGTCCGGGGGGATAAGAAATCCAATCCCAGGAGAAAGATGCTCCAGATAAAGAGACCCTCCCGTGATCGTTGCAGGGGTGTAAGGGGGGGGGGCTATGTATCTCCCTTTGCCATCGCGGTCCTAGTGCCTTCCATCGTAAGGCCACACAGTAAGATCGTTGCGCAAGAACTCACTAAAAGATTGGTTGCAGTTATGGCATTGAACCGAAGAACAGCCCTGTAGTTCACTACGCCATGAAAAAAAAAAGTAATTTTTTAAACATTTTTTGTGAAGCTATGTACCAGGAGTCTTTCGTATGAGTTCATCAAGGTCACGCATGCTAAAAAATCGACTTCCGGAAATTGAATTTGGGGTTGATGTGGCTGCTTATTATTTAAATGCGAATACATGATTACAGGATGCGCGGTGGCTGAGCGGTAAAGCGCTTGACTCCCGAACCGAAGGTCCCGGGTTCGAATCCCGGTGAAGACTGGGATTTTCATTTCGGGATCTTTGAGCGCTTCTGAGTTCACCCAGCACTAAATGGGTACCTGACATTAGTTTGGGAAAAGTAAAGGCGGTTGGTCGTTGTGCTGGCCACATGACACCCTCGTTAACCGTAGGCCACAAAAACAGATGACCTTTACATCATCTGCCCTATAAACCACAAGGCCTGAAAGGGGAACTTTACTTTTTTTTTACATGATTACTGAGGGTGTGTGGTGGCTGAGTTGTAGAGCACATGGCTCCGAACTGAAGGGTCACGATTCGGAACCCTGGTGTGTAAATTCCTGATTTTATTTGAGGAAAGAAAATGTGTTTAAGGCGTTATGCTGGTCACATGACAACATCGTTTAAAGATTAACTCTCCGTAAACTGCCTGGTCTGGCCCATAAAGTCCGAAAAAGAAAGGGGGGGGGAGGGAGGAACAGAACATGATTATATACAAATTACGTCATCTGGTGAAAAAAAAAGGGGGGGGGGTAGTATTCAATTTCAAGTGCTGTGTTTTCCATACGTTATAGTTTCAACTGAACAAGAACTGTCGAAAAAGAAAGTCTCGCGTTCAAATCCCAAGAAAAAAAAGTTGGCGAATTTCTAAATTTTGATTCATTTCGACCTGAATATCTCGAGTACTTCAAAGACCTGGCAGAAAAATTCCCCAATAATTCCCATCAAATGTCAGCAAAATGGAATTAGGACACCAGAGTGTCCACAGCCACAATAACAGACGTGCTATACAAAATGCCATTTTAAGATGAGTGTTGAAACAACAAGAGAGAGGAACTGAGGAACTGACAACTGTGTCTTCTAGAAGAACTAAACACTAATACTTTCTTGATGCAGCACTGCAGGCCTCCTAGTTCTTCAAATAAAAAAAAGTTTTCCCTCGAATAAACGTCTTCATGTTTAAATACCTGCGCAATCCAATGTACATCCCGGCCTCCCCAAAAAAAAGTCGGGACGAAGCCTCAGAAGCCTCGGGGACAGCTCTAAACGAAGTTGTCAGGCCTGTGAATCATCATCAGTTTATTTTTCAATCTGTCAAGATGAGATGGAAGGGGGGAGGGGGGAGGGAGAGAGGTGTGAGCCGTCGTGAGAGTCAATCTCCCTCACCCCCCTCCCTCCCAAACGTTTTGACAGAGACATGTGGGGAGGATATTCAAGAGTGGCATCGCTCTAGTCATTGTTCGATTTTTGGGCTTGACTCTTTCGATTCTAGCCGAACATGTATGAGATTTGTGAATCGATTCCAGTAGTGATTTGCGTACGTTAAGAAAGAACACCGATTTCTAGATTCTAGAGATCTATGTGTGTTGACAAAGTATATCGATTCCTCGATTCTAAATATGTGTATGGGCTCGCAAAGAACATCGATTCCTTTCCCTTGAACTACTGTGCCTTCAAGATAAGATAAAATTGGAATGATGACATTTTTAACAGTTTCCGCATACAAGGGCTCTAACTCAAGCTTAGATTGAGCCACTTCAACGGAGCCAACTGTAGAGAAAGAGTTGAATTTTATAAGAATATTTATGAATAATTTATATAAAATATACGGTTTAAATGACTTCGTTATTTTTATTGGTTCATGTTTTGTTAGGTACAATAAATAATTGCTTAAACTATCAACATGATCGGTGAATGCGGGAGGGAGAAATACCGAAGCAGTTATTTAAGGGGACTAAACCCAACACATTTAGCCATATCTGTAAACACTGAATTATTAGTTGCCCTTGTTGATATTAAACAAAATAATGAATTATTAGAGATTATTTGTCTAATTGTTATTTTTTTTTCCTAATTGATTGATGTCTTTTTTATGTCAATGAATATTGTGTGAAGTTTTGACTTGATCCGAGAATGGGTGTAGGAGAAATAACGTAATCACACTTTTTACCAGACAATCAGAGTGAGTTGATAAAAGCTTAGTAAACAGAAAGTAATACACGAGTCCAATGTATCGACACTGACAGATAGACAGACAGAGTGAGTTGATAAAAGCTTAGTAAAAAAAAGTAACGCACTGGTCCTATGTATCGACACTGACAGACAGATAGACAGAGTGAGTTGATAAAAGCTTATTAAAAAGAAAGTAACGCACGAGTCCTATGTATCGACACTGACAGACAGACAGACAGACAGACTGAGTTGATAAAAATGAGTTGAAATAAAATTCGCTCGGAATCAAATCGTGTTGAGAACATCACGGACAGAGCCCACAATTTTCTGACACATTTCTAGAGCAATCTGAAAAGTGTCAGAGGCATGAAAAGATGAATGCATTCAATAAACTGGGCATCATTTACTGCAAGTATGGGAAGTCGGATGCGTCAGATTTCATGATGTTACACAACTTTATAATTAGCAATTAACTCGACTGGTTAATTAACAATGTGCATTCAGGTGGAGAAAAAAAAAGGTAAATGACAGGTGTCCTCCCTTAGCTAATTCTGAACAACACAAAATGATTCTGAGATTTACTGGCATTGACGTCAAAAGGCAAATGTTTTGATAAGTTCTATTACAGTAAATGTTTAACACTGATGTAAGTTTAACATTGATGTAAGTTTAACACTGATGTAAGTTTAACAAGTTTAAGAACATAGTAATGTATGAGGCGTTGTCTTCAACTCCAAAAATAAACAAGCACTAAAAAAAAAAAGACAACTTTTTTAAAACCAAAGCTTATCTACAGGGAAAAAACAGCTAATAACTACCATTTATCTGAAAATTACCAGGTTAAGCTTCCTTTCTGCTAAATAAAACAAAATTAATTAATTAATACTAAATGATTAACTAATTCGTTAATTTTTGGATTGATTCGTGTACTTTTATCAGCTATGAATAATTATGTAAAGTTTTAACTTGATCAGACAATGGAGAATGGGAGAAAAAGCATGTTCAAACTTTTTACAAGACAGACAGACAGACGGACAGACAGAGTTGGTATAGACAAACAAAAGTAGAGGTCCCATTTCAGACATTGCTATCTATAGTGTTGATATAAGCTTTGTAAAAAAAACAAAACAAAGCAGAGTGCAATTTTTGAAGAATACACTGACCCAGCAGAAACCTACATATTTTAAATCATCGTCTGCTGGGGAAGGAGGGGTTAATTACGTCCCCTTTTTGTAGTCTGCGAGTGTCCACTGCGGTATCGCTCATATCCATGCTAAATTCGCGTCCGTCGAACATTGTGAAAGTTTTCCTTCAGTGTCCTTTGGAAGGTGATCTTTTGCTCAGTGTTTGTTTTCTATGTCAGTGACAAAGACAAACAGAGTTAGAAGTAAAAGTGAAATGATTCTTGTGCTTCGAAATCAATTATTTAATTTCTGTTATTTCTACTAATGCTTAAATTACCGCCCCTTTTTACGCGCCATATTATGAGTAGCACTTTTTTTTACATCGGAGGCGTGCGGTGGCTGAGATGTAAATCGCTTTGCTTCTGAACCAGGGGTTCCGGGCTTGAATCCTGGTGAAGACTGGGATTTTTTAATTTCGGGATCCTTGGGCGCCTCTGAGTCCACCCAGCTCTAATGGATACCTGACATTAGCTGGGGAAAAGTAAAGGTGGTTGGTCGTTGTGCTGGCCACATGACACCCTGCTAGTTGGCCAAAGAAACAGATGACCTTTTCATCATCTGCCCTATAGATCACAAGGTCTGGAAGGGAAACTTTACTTTTACTTTCTATCATTACTGTAAAAAAAAAATCTCTTGCAATCCCAAAACCAAAGCAAGACAGATCTCTGCATGCGTGATTTCGTCTCTTGCCGCGCGGGTTTCATCTCTATTATTATTCGTTTTCAGCTTTAATGCTTCTATAAAACAGAAGCCGGGGGTCAGAGAGTGAAACGTTTTTTTTTTGTTTTTAAATAATCCAACACGCATGAACTTGTAAAATGACGGGTTCATTTGACTAGTAATGTTATATTCGATTTTGTTTCCATACACTCCTTGAAACCACCCTCACAATATTTACATCCAGAGTTTATGTGTAGAGATAAAAATAAAAAAAAAATAATCAAATCATTGGGCGCCAGACCATAAATCATTTCAGGAGTTATCTTTCCTTCTTCCTCACGTCTGCAACTAGATCCACCAGTTTCGATGGAAAGTGTTTTTAACTTGTGTGTCCGTGAATACAAACTATTCAGTTAGGGGTAGAATAGATGGTCACAATCGATGAAATGATAGTAAAATTGCTTCTTAGTTAAAAAAACAACACATTTTACACTTTATTTAATAATTTTACATTCAATTAAAACATATTTAGCCACATCTAGAGAGTCAATAATCTAGATGTATCGGATACCGAAATATCACTTCTGACACCAGAGACTTTCGACAAAAAGACATTTTCCACACGTTAGTGGCGGTACATGGTAGGAATATGTAAGTCTTTGGTAAGATACTGTCGACAAGGTTTTCGATCTTAAGGTCATTTCCTGATGAAGGGGAGGAGTCTCCAGAAAGGTCAGCGAAAAGCCCATTTCTCATTTCTTTTCGTTGTGAGAAAGTCAAGATGTTTACTCATAATTGACAAATTCGGAGCGGAGTTGCAGTCAAGTGAAACTTTTGCATCTTTATTTAAAGAATTTGAAATTCGAAAATTTTCTTTACACTTTTGGCAACGACCCTGAATTTTTTTTTCAGTTCTATTGTCTATTGAACTTTAACCTCTGTTCATCAGTGTCAGTGTTAGTCAGTGCCAGATTTTAGTAAGTATAGGACCTGGTCAGGATTTTGATATTTGATATTTTGAGTTCTTAAAACAACGGCACAATTCATGCCATGTCGTGCCCTGGTCAGGATTTTGATATTTGATGTTTTGAATTTTTAAAACATCGGCACAATTCAGGCCATATCGTGCCCTGGTTTAGGATTTTAGTGGAGGCCCCTATTATCTTCAAGCTTCAATACAAATGCACTTTAAAATACAAGCCAATCTAAAAGCTTGTCAGAGTTATGAAGGTACAAATAGAGATACTCTTATTTCTCTTAGTTTGTTACATGGGAAGCGTGGTCGAGAGGCTAAGTGCTTGTCTTGGCTACCTAGGTTCGAGGTTCGACACCCGACTCGGGCAGAGTTGTGTTTACTGAGCGCATAAAGGCAGCACGGAAAACCAACTCCTAGATACCCCTCCCCCTCCCCCCCCCAACTGGTCCAGAAATGACATTGGACTAAAGCGCTCTGAGCATGCATGAAAGTAGCGCTATATAAAAGCTATAAATATATTTCATTTGCACATTCGTTTAAACATTGTACATCTCCATAATGCAAGAAGGATGAGGCCCTAGACAGCAGCACTGTCGTAGATCCGGCTCTGCTCCTATTTTACTCATGACCTCGAACGGTCGATCCTTTCAACTATTTTGTCCCCCCCCCCCAGACCTACAACCTCCCATCTGTCATGTACAACCTTGACATCGTCCGTCTCGAGGCTCGAGTTGTATGACGTCATAACCTCATTAAAACTCTAAAGCTTTAGGCCTATTACTCTCGAGTAGTTCTGACTATGAGATCT